>NW_022145598.1:23531540-23676540 GCF_000002235.5 Strongylocentrotus purpuratus
GCGATTTTGTAATACATTGCATATATGGGCAAAAAACATGCCTATGAAAAGTCCATTGGGATAATAGGGATTGCCCATTTTTTTTTTCATATTTAGATAGAGTATGAGTCGGAGGTATTTTTCATATCTCATTGGCCATTAGTACTCTTAACGTCATCATAATGGCCTTGGAAGTCAAAAATACAAAATTGCATATTATGACGTCATTGTATTTATCGAAAATGTAGTGTATTTCTCTCATATTCATCGATTTCTCTTTGAAATGTCGATATGTTGTAGATAAGGCAATTCTTACAAGATCACTTTTCACTAAGTTTCATTTAATGAGGTCATCATAGTACAAAATTCAATTAAAGGCCACATGTCAGAATTTCGTCATTTGCGTGTTATGTCTATGGAAGGTGAATTTCGTTCACATCAGGAATCTACATGGCATTCATCTATGAGCACTATCTATCTTATGTTGCTCTGTTTTATCCCAAAATTGGGTATGTTATAGCTGAGGACCATGGGCTATAAAAAAGGTGACTTTGTTTTTTTAATCAGATGTTGGGATCATGTTAAAATTTTCGATCGAAAGTTGAAATTGCAAATTTTGAAGGATCATTAGGTGATACGTAACGAAGTCAACGTATCACCTTTTGATTTCGTCAAGATTGTTATTTATTTATATTAATATTATTATATTATATTATTCTTCCTCGAATTTGTCGCAGGATATCTCAGACGGAATGAAGCCATTGTTTATGAATCTTTAAATGATAATAGATCTTAGTCTAACTTAGAACTGCGTGACTTTTCAAAGACTCAAAGTCATCGTGACGTCATCCAGCGCCATTTTGTAAAAATCAACTTATGATCATATCTTCATAACGGAAAGTAATTTTTGATTCATATTTATCATGATTAAGATCAATATCCGTCTGGTCAATTTCAGGTAAAAAAATGCGCGCAAAAATGCGCGTACGCTTTTGTCCGCGCGTTTACGCGCGCGAATTTTTTAAATGCTCCAAATCATCCCAAATTTTTTTTGCATACGTGTCAGGCCATTATAAGCATTTCATAAAAAATCACGCAAAACACGCATTTTTGCACGTTTTCGTTCGTCACGACGCCGAACGAAAAAATAATTTCTCCGCAAAAGCTTTTGACCGAATATTCCTCATTTTTTCCGGAAAATTTGATACCATGTTTAGCTCTTTATCACTATTAAAAACGGAATGAGCGTCCGTTCAAGCTAACCGTCGTACGCGGCGATTTTTGTAATACATTGCATATAGGGGCAAAAACATGCCCTATGAAAGTCCATTGGATAATATAGGGATTGCCCATTTTTTTTTTCATATTTAGATAGAGTATGAGTCGGAGGTATGATTTCATATCTCATTTGGCCATTAGTACATCTTAACGTCATCATAATGGCCTTGGAAGTCAAAAATACAAAATGCATATTATGACGTCATTGTATTTATCGAATGTAGTGTATTTCTCTCAATATTCATCGATTCTCTTTGAAATGTCGATATGTTGTAGATAAGGCAATCTCTACAAGATCACTTTTCACTAAGTTTCATTTTAATGAGGTCATCATAGTACAATTCAATTAAAGGCCACATGTCAGAATTTTCGTCATTTGCGTGTTATGTCTATGGAAGGTGAATCGTTCACATCAGGAATCTACATGGCATTCATCTATGAGCACTATCTATCTTATGTGTGCTCTGTTTTATCCCAAATTGGGTATGTTATAGCTGAGACCATGGGCTATAAAAAGGGTGACTTTGTTTTTTAATCAATGTGGGATCATGTTAAATTTTCGATCGAAAGTTGAAATTGCAAATTTTGAAGGGATCATTAGGTGATACGTAACGAAGTCAACGTCACCTTTTGATTTCGTCAAGATTGTTATTTATTTTTATTTAATATATATTATATTATTATTATTCTTCCTCGAATTTGTTCGCAGGATATCTCAAGACTGAATGAAGCCATTGTTATGAATCTTTCAATGATAATAGATCTTAGTCTAACTTAGAACTGCGTGACTTTTCAAAGACTCAAAGTCATCGTGACGTCATCCAGGCGCCATTTTGTAAAAAATCAACTTATGATCATATCTTCATAACGGAAAGTAATTTTTGATTCATATTTATCATGATTAAGATCAATATCCGTCTGGTCAATTTCAGGTAAAAAAATGCGCGCAAAAATGCGCGTACGCTTTTGTCCGCGCGTTTACGCGCGCGAAATTTTTTAAAAGCTCCAAATTCATCCCAAATTTTTTTTGCATACGTTTCAGGCCATTATAAGCATTTCATAAAAAATCACGCAAAACACGCATTTTTTGCACGTTTTCGTTCGTCACGGCCGAACGAAAAATATTTCTCCGCAAAAGCTTTTGACAGAATATTCCTCATGTTTTTCCGGAAAATTTGATACCATGTTTAGCTCTTATCACTATTAAAAACGGAATGAGCGTCCGTTCAAGATAACCGTCCGTACGCGCGATTTTTGTAATACATTGCATATATGGGCAAAAACATGCCTATGAAAAGTCCATTGGGATGAATAGGGATTGCCCATTTTTTTTTTCATATTTAGATAGAGTATGAGTCGGAGGTATGATTTCATATCTCATTTGGCCATTAAGTACATCTTAACGTCATCATAATGGCCTTGGAAGTCAAAAATACAAAATTGCATATTATGACGTCATTGTATTTATCGAAAATGTAGTGTATTTCTCTCAATATTCATCGATTCTCTTTGAAATTCGATATGTTGTAGATAAGGCAATTCTCTACAAGATCACTTTTCACTAAGTTCATTTTAATGAGTCATCATAGTACAAAATTCAATTAAAGGCCACATGTCAGATTTTCGTCATTTGCGTGTTATGTCTATGGAAGGTGAATTTCGTTCACATCAGGAATCTACATGGCATTCATCTATGAGCACTATCTATTTATATGTGCTCTGTTTTATCCCAAATTGGGTATGTTATAGCTGAGACCATGGGCTATAAAAAGGGTGACTTTGTTGTTTAATCAGATGTGGGATCATGTTAAAATTTTCGATCGAAAGTTGAAATTGCAATTTTGAAGGGATCATTAGGTGATACGTACGAAGTCAACGTATCACCTTTTGATTTCGTCAAGATTGTTATTTATTATATTAATATTATTATTATTATTATTATTCTTCCTCGAATTTGTTCGCAGGATATCTCAAGACTGAATGAAGCCATTGTTATGATCTTTCAATGATAATAGATCTTAGTCTAACTTAGAAACGACTGCGGACTTTTCAAAGACTCAAAGTCATCGTGACGTCATCCAGGCGCCATTTTGTAAAATCAACTTATGATCATATCTTCATAACGGAAAGTAATTTTGATTCATATTTATCATGATTAAGATCAATATCCGTCTGGTCAATTTCAGTAAAAAAATGCGCGCAAAAATGCGCGTACGCTTTTGTCCGCGCGTTTACGCGCGCGAAATTTTTTAAAATGCTCCAAATCATCCCAAATTTTTTTTGCATACGTTTCAGGCCATTATAAGCATTTCATAAAAATCACGCAAAACACGCATTTTTGCACGTTTTCGTTCGTCACGGCCGAACGAAAAATAATTTCTCCGCAAAAGCTTTTGACCGAATATTCCTCATGTTTTTCCGGAAAATTTGATACCATGTTTAGCTCTTTATCACTATTAAAAACGGAATGAGCGTCCGTTCAAGATAACCGTCCGTACGCGCGATTTTTTGTAATACATTGCATATATGGGCAAAAACATGCCTATGAAAAGTCCATTGGGATGAATAGGATTGCCCTTTTTTTTTTTCATATTTAGATAGAGTATGAGTCGGAGGTATGATTTCATATCTCATTTGGCCATTAAGTACATCTTAACGTCATCATAATGGCCTTGGAAGTCAAAAATACAAATTGCATATTATGACGTCATTGTATTTATCGAAATGTAGTGTATTTCTCTCAATATTCATCGATTCTCTTTGAAATGTCGATATGTTGTAGATAAGGCAATTCTCTACAAGATCACTTTTCACTAAGTTTCATTTTAATGAGGTCATCATAGTACAAAAATTCAATTAAAGGCCACATGTCAGAATTTTCGTCATTTGCGTTTATGTCTAGGAAGGTGAATTTCGTTCACATCAGGAATCTACATGGCATTCATCTATGAGCACTATCTATCTTATGTGTGCTCTGTTTTATCCCAAATTGGGGTATGTTATAGCTGAGACCATGGGCTATAAAAAAGGGTGACTTTGTTTTTTAATCAGATGTTGGATCATGTTAAATTTTTCGATCGAAAGTGAAATTGCAATTTTTGAAGGGATCATTAGGTGATACGTAACGAAGTCAACGTATCACCTTTTGATTTCGTCAGATTGTTATTATTATTATTAATATTATTATTATTTATTATTATTCTTCCTCGAATTTGTTCGCAGGATATCTCAAGACTGAATGAAGCATTGTTATAATCTTTCAATGATAATAGATCTTAGTCTAACTTAGAACTGCGTGACTTTTCAAAGACTCAAAGTCATCGTGACGTCATCCAGGCGCCATTTTGTAAAAATCAACTTATGATCATATCTTCATAACGGAAAGTAATTTTGATTCATATTTATCATGATTAAGATCAATATCCGTCTGGTCAATTTCAGGAAAAAAATGCGCGCAAAAATGCGCGTACGCTTTTGTCCGCGCGTTTACGCGCGCGAAATTTTTTAAAATGCTCCCAAATCATCCCAAATTTTTTTTGCATACGTTCAGGCCATTAAAAGCATTTCATTAAAAAATCACGCAAAACACGCATTTTGCACGTTTTCTTCGTCACACGGCCGAACGAAAAGATAATTTCTCCGCAAAAGCTTTTGACCGAATATTCCTCATGGTTTTTCCGGAAATTTGATACCATGTTTAGCTCTTTATCACTATTAAAAAACGGAATGAGCGGTCCGTTCAAGATAACCGTCCGTACGCGCGATTTTTGTAATACATTGTATATGGCAAAAACATGCCTATGAAAAGTCCATTGGGATGATAGGGATTGCCCATTTTTTTTTTTCATATTTAGATAGAGTATGAGTCGGAGGTATGATTTCATATCTCACTTTGCCATTACGTACATCTTAACGTCATCATAATGGCCTTGGAAGTCAAAAAATACAAAATTGCATATTATGACGTCATTGTTTTATCGAAAATGTAGTGTATTTCTCTCAATATTCATCGATTCTCTTTGAAATTCGATATGTTGTAGATAAGGCAATTCTCTACAAGATCACTTTTCACTAAGTTTCATTTTTATGAGGTCATCATAGTAAACAAAAATTCAATTAAGGCCACATGTCAGAATTTTCGTCATTTGCGTGTTATGTCTATGGAAGGTGAATTTCGTTCACATCAGGAATCTACATGGCATTCATCTATGAGCACTATCTATCTTATGTGTGCTCTGTTTTATCCCAAATTGGGGTATGTTATAGCTGAGACCATGGGCTATAAAAAAGGGTGACTTTGTTTTTTAATCAGATGTTGGGATCATGTTAAAATTTTCGATCGAAAGTTGAATTGCAATTTTGAAGGGATCATTAGGTGATACGTAACGAAGTCACGTATCACCTTTTGATTTCGTCAAGATTGTTATTTATTTATATTAATATATTATTATTTATTATTATTCTTCCTCGAATTTGTTCGCAGGATATCTCAAGACTGAATGAAGCCATTGTTATGAATCTTTCAATGATAATAGATCTTAGTCTAACTTAGAACTGCGTGACTTTTCAAAGACTCAAAGTCATCGTGACGTCATCCAGGCGCCATTTTGTAAAAATCAACTTATGATCATATCTTCATAACGGAAAGTAATTTTTGATTCATATTTATCATGATTAAGATCAATATCCGTCTGGTCAATTTCAGGTAAAAAAATGCGCGCAAAAATGCGCGTACGCTTTTGTCCGCGCGTTTACGCGCGCGAAATTTTTTAAAATGCTCCAAATCATCCCAATTTTTTTGCATACGTTTCAGGCCATTATAAGCATTTCATAAAAAATCACGCAAAACACGCATTTTTGCACGTTTTCGTTCGTCACGGCCGACGAAAAATAATTTCTCCGCAAAAGCTTTTGACCGAATATTCCTCATGTTTTTCCGGAAAATTTGATACCATGTTTAGCTCTTTATCACTATTAAAAACGGAATGAGCGTCCGTTCAAGATAACCGTCCGTACGCGCGATTTTTGTAATACATTGCATATATGGGCAAAAACATGCCTATGAAAGTCCATTGGGATGAATAGGGATTGCCCATTTTTTTTTCATATTTAGATAGAGTATGAGTCGGAGGTATGATTTCATATCTCATTTGGCCATTAAGTACATCTTAACGTCATCATAATGGCCTTTGAAGTCAAAAATAACAATTGCATATTATGACGTCATTGTATTTATCGAAAAATGTAGTGTATTTCTCTCAATATTCATCGATTCTCTTTGAAATGTCGATATGTTGTAGATAAGGCAATTCTCTACAAGATCACTTTTCACTAAGTTTCATTTTAATGAGGTCATCATAGTACAAATTCAATTAAAGGCCACATGTCAGAATTTTCGTCATTTGCGTGTTATGTCTATGGAAGGTGAATTTCGTTCACATCAGGAATCTACATGGCATTCATCTATGAGCACTATCTATCTTATGTGTGCTCTGTTTTTATCCCCAAATTGGGGTATGTTATAGCTGAGACCATGGGCTATAAAAAAGGGTGACTTTGTTTTTTAATCAGATGTTGGGATCATGTTAATTTTCGATCCGAAAGTTGAAATTGCAAATTTTGAAGGGATCATTAGGTGATACGTAACGAAGTCAACGTATCACCTTTGATTTCGTCAAGATTGTTATTATTTATTATTAATATTATTTATTTTATTATTATTCTTCCTCGAATTTGTTCGCAGGATATCTCAAGACTGAATGAAGCCATTGTTATGAATCTTTCAATGATAATAGATCTTAGTCTAACTTAGAACTGCGTGACTTTTCAAAGACTCAAAGTCATCGTGACGTCATCCAGGCGCCATTTTGTAAAAATCAACTTATGATCATATCTTCATAACGGAAAGTAATTTTTGATTCATATTTATCATGATTAAGATCAATATCCGTCTGGTCAATTTCAGGTAAAAAAATGCGCGCAAAAATGCGCGTACGCTTTTGTCCGCGCGTTTACGCGCGCGAAATTTTTTAAAATGCTCCAATCATCCCAAATTTTTTTTGCATACGTTTCAGGCCATTATAAGCATTTCATAAAAAATCACGCAAAACACGCATTTTTGCACGTTTCGTTCGTCACGGCCGAACGAAAAATAATTTCTCCGCAAAAGCTTTTGACCGAATATTCCTCATGTTTTTTCCGGAAAATTTGATACCATGTTTAGCTCTTTATCACTATTAAAAACGGAATGAGCGTCCGTTCAAGATAACCGTCCGTACGCGCGATTTTTGTAATACATTGCATATATGGGCAAAAACATGCCTATGAAAATCCATTGGGATGAATAGGGATTGCCCATTTTTTTTTTCATATTTAGATAGAGTATGAGTCGGAGGTATGATTTCATATCTCATTTGGCCATTAAGTACATCTTAACGTCATCATAATGGCCTTGGAAGTCAAAAATACAAAATTGCATATTATGACGTCATTGTATTTATCGAAAATGTAGTGTATTTCTCTCAATATTCATCGATTCTCTTTGAAATGTCGATATGTTGTAGATAAGGCAATTCTCTACAAGATCACTTTTCACTAAGTTTCATTTTAATGAGGTCATCATAGTACAAAATTCAATTAAAGGCCACATGTCAGAATTTTCGTCATTTGCGTGTTATGTCTATGGAAGGTGAATTTCGTTCACATCAGGAATCTACATGGCATTCATCTATGAGCACTATCTATCTTATGTGTGCTCTGTTTTATCCCAAATTGGGGTATGTTATAGCTGAGACCATGGGCTATAAAAAGGGTGACTTTGTTTTTTAATCAGATGTTGGGATCATGTTAAAATTTTCGATCGAAAGTTGAAATTGCAAATTTTGAAGGGATCATTAGGTGATACGTAACGAAGTCAACGTATCACCTTTTGATTTCGTCAAGATTGTTATTTATTTATTATTAATATTATTATTATTTATTATTATTCTTCCTCGAATTTGTTCGCAGGATATCTCAAGACTGAATGAAGCCATTGTTATGAATCTTTCAATGATAATAGATCTTAGTCTAACTTAGAACTGCGTGACTTTTCAAAGACTCAAAGTCATCGTGACGTCATCCAGGCGCCATTTTGTAAAAATCAACTTATGATCATATCTTCATAACGGAAAGTAATTTTTGATTCATATTTATCATGATTAAGATCAATATCCGTCTGGTCAATTTCAGGTAAAAAATGCGCGCAAAAATGCGCGTACGCTTTTGTCCGCGCGTTTACGCGCGCGAAATTTTTTAAAATGCTCCAAATCATCCCAAATTTTTTTTGCATACGTTTCAGGCCATTATAAGCATTTCATAAAAAATCACGCAAAACACGCATTTTTGCACGTTTTCGTTCGTCACGGCCGAACGAAAAATAATTTCTCCGCAAAAGCTTTTGACCGAATATTCCTCATGTTTTTCCGGAAAATTTGATACCATGTTTAGCTCTTTATCACTATTAAAAACGGAATGAGCGTCCGTTCAAGATAACCGTCCGTACGCGCGATTTTTGTAATACATTGCATATATGGGCAAAAACATGCCTATGAAAAGTCCATTGGGATGAATAGGGATTGCCCATTTTTTTTTTCATATTTAGATAGAGTATGAGTCGGAGGTATGATTTCATATCTCATTTGGCCATTAAGTACATCTTAACGTCATCATAATGGCCTTGGAAGTCAAAAATACAAAATTGCATATTATGACGTCATTGTATTTATCGAAAATGTAGTGTATTTCTCTCAATATTCATCGATTCTCTTTGAAATGTCGATATGTTGTAGATAAGGCAATTCTCTACAAGATCACTTTTCACTAAGTTTCATTTTAATGAGGTCATCATAGTACAAAATTCAATTAAAGGCCACATGTCAGAATTTTCGTCATTTGCGTGTTATGTCTATGGAAGGTGAATTTCGTTCACATCAGGAATCTACATGGCATTCATCTATGAGCACTATCTATCTTATGTGTGCTCTGTTTTATCCCAAATTGGGGTATGTTATAGCTGAGACCATGGGCTATAAAAAAAGGGTGACTTTGTTTTTAATCAGATGTTGGGATCATGTTAAAATTTTCGATCGAAAGTTGAAATTGCAAATTTTGAAGGGATCATTAGGTGATACGTAACGAAGTCAACGTATCACCTTTTGATTTCGTCAAGATTGTTATTTATTTATTATTAATATTATTATTATTTATTATTATTCTTCCTCGAATTTGTTCGCAGGATATCTCAAGACTGAATGAAGCCATTGTTATGAATCTTTCAATGATAATAGATCTTAGTCTAACTTAGAACTGCGTGACTTTTCAAAGACTCAAAGTCATCGTGACGTCATCCAGGCGCCATTTTGTAAAAATCAACTTATGATCATATCTTCATAACGGAAAGTAATTTTTGATTCATATTTATCATGATTAAGATCAATATCCGTCTGGTCAATTTCAGGTAAAAAAATGCGCGCAAAAATGCGCGTACGCTTTTGTCCGCGCGTTTACGCGCGCGAAATTTTTTAAAATGCTCCAAATCATCCCAAATTTTTTTTGCATACGTTTCAGGCCATTATAAGCATTTCATAAAAAATCACGCAAAACACGCATTTTTGCACGTTTTCGTTCGTCACGGCCGAACGAAAAATAATTTCTCCGCAAAAGCTTTTGACCGAATATTCCTCATGTTTTTCCGGAAAATTTGATACCATGTTTAGCTCTTTATCACTATTAAAAACGGAATGAGCGTCCGTTCAAGATAACCGTCCGTACGCGCGATTTTTGTAATACATTGCATATATGGGCAAAAACATGCCTATGAAAAGTCCATTGGGATGAATAGGGATTGCCCATTTTTTTTTTCATATTTAGATAGAGTATGAGTCGGAGGTATGATTTCATATCTCATTTGGCCATTAAGTACATCTTAACGTCATCATAATGGCCTTGGAAGTCAAAATACAAAATTGCATATTATGACGTCATTGTATTTATCGAAAATGTAGTGTATTTCTCTCAATATTCATCGATTCTCTTTGAAATGTCGATATGTTGTAGATAAGGCAATTCTCTACAAGATCACTTTTCACTAAGTTTCATTTTAATGAGGTCATCATAGTACAAAATTCAATTAAAGGCCACATGTCAGAATTTTCGTCATTTGCGTGTTATGTCTATGGAAGGTGAATTTCGTTCACATCAGGAATCTACATGGCATTCATCTATGAGCACTATCTATCTTATGTGTGCTCTGTTTTATCCCAAATTGGGGTATGTTATAGCTGAGACCATGGGCTATAAAAACGGTGCTTTTAGTTTTTCGATCAGATGATGGGATCATATCACAATTTTCAGTTGAATGTTGAAATGATGAATATGTCACGTATGTCCTATTTGTGAAACTTAAACGTTAGCAGTGTCCTCGTATTGAAATTATGTAAGGAAACCCTTTTACTTTCTAGACTTTACTCTCAGACACTATTGAGTGACTGACTGACATTTTTTTTCTCTGGTAATAAAATACATAAAATGAGCGTTATAGAGAACATGAGCATTCGGCTACATTAATAACCCACTCTGTTCTCATTGTTCATTTCCTATTCAAGACTTGAATAATGACGAACTTCATTCAATATTTGGTAGTAATACTACATATACTTATACTGATATCAATGATTTAAACTATTTATCCCAAAAAGAATATAAGTTTCATTTCAGTAGGTTTCTGAACTGTAAATATTATATTGATGAGGATTTTACGACTGAATTCAGTAACATTAACTATCATTTTAGTATTTTACATTTTAATTGGCGTAGTTTAAACAAAAATTGTAATGCTTTATCCAATTTCATCTGTACTTATGTATAGAAACTTGGGTTAATGATAGTACGCCACTATTATTCAATGTGTCTGGTCATTCATTTATACATTTTAATCGCCAAGTAGAAAAGGGTAGAGGTGTTGGTCTATTGGTCGCTGACAATTTTGAATATGAAATACGCAATGATATATTTATATTATACCCATCATACAACTATGAATCACTGTTTATTGAAAGCAATTTGCCGAGACATAAGAATATTATTGTAGGTGTCATATATAGGAAACCCCAATCAAATATCAATGATTTCATCCCTGTCTTTGAAAATGTTTTACAAAAAACACATACTGAACATAAACAGGTTTATATAATGGGAGATTTTAACATTGATCCCGTGAAATTTACTGGCAATGCTGTATGTAATTTCTTGAGCGAAATACATTCAAATATTTGTATTCCTTTAATTGACAAGCCTTCAGGAAAGACTGACGGATCAATATCCCTCTAATCCACATTCCTTATACAGTGACAGTATATATCCATCCGATATTTAAAGATTTTATTTTCAAGCAACTAGTGAATCTCACGTCGACAACTCAAAATGATCGCTAATGTATTCTCACATTTATTTTGACTTTTCATTCACGCCGGGACATCGTGACGTCATACACTATTCATTTTTAATTATTCAAGCATAAGCTCTTATTTATCAATTACATTTTCATTTCTATGAATAAGATAAAAATCGTCAAAATGCGTTCTTCATGATGTAAATTAGAGTCAAAGGTGTAACTGGTTACTACACAGAGTCAATGGTCATATATTGTCTCAATCTATCTTCCCTAGATCCATAATGATCAAGGGATCGACACAATTTAAACTTGACATATGGATAGATCATTATGGGAGGAGCATTTTATAAAATAATATGATATCGTGTAATGCATTCTTTGTTATGTAAACCAATATCATACGTATCACCTAATTCGTCTAAGTGACGAATTAAAGTCTAGTATTTATTTTGTGTCTGTATAGAAGAAATTATTATTATTCTTCCTCAATTTTGTTCGCAGGATATCTCAAGAATGGCAAAAGCCATTATCATGAAACTTGCCATGATGATAGATCTTAGTCTAACTTAGAACTGCGTGACTTTTTTATAGACTCAACGTCATCATGACGTCATCCAGGCGCCATTTTGTGAAAATCAACTTTTAATCATATCTTCATAACGGAAAGGAATTTTTCATTCATATTTATCATGATTGAGATCAATATCCGTCCGGTCAGTTTCAGATCAGTAAACGTGCGCAAATGCGCGCGTGCGCGTTTGTCCGCGCGTTTATGCGCGCTCAAAAATTTAAAATGCTCTAAATCTTCCCAAATTTTTTTGCATACGTTTCAGGCCATATGGAGCATTTGACAAAAAAAATCGCGCTCACGCGCATGCGCGCGCGTTTTTTGTGCGCACTAGCATTTTGTAACATAGAATTGCCAAATTTTCTATTTCAGCGTATTTGGCACATTTTTCCAAGCATTTTGATAATTTGTTCACCTTTTAATAACGCAATGAGCGTCCGTCAAAGTTGACAGCGCGCGCGGATCTGCGTTATCTTTATCCACAATATATGGGCAAAAACATACCTATACAAAATTCATTTTAACTCTTCAGAATAGATATGAACTCCCAATATGTTTTCATATGTTGATAGAGCATGAGTTGGAGATATGATTTCATGTCTCATTTAACTCATGACGTCATCATAATAGCCTCCAAACTCAAATTTTCAATTTGCATATTATGACGTCAGCATATTTTTGGAAAATTGATTGTATCTCTGTAAATATGGATCAATTTTCTTTTTAATTTTGATATGTTCTAGCTGAGACAATTTTCTACAAATGTAGTATTCACAATTTTTATTTTTGACAAAAGTATCATTGTGTATTTTTGCGATAAAAGGAGGCATGTCAATTTTGCGCATTTTGCGTGTATTCTCTGAGGGACATGACTTTTTCTCAAAACTGGATTCTACACTCCTGTCTTTCGCGAGCAAAATCTCCGTTGTTTTAGCTTTGTTTTCGCTGAGCTTTGGATATGTTGTAGCTGAGACAATGAGCTATCAAAAGTGTGCCTTTTATTTTTCGATTAGATGCCGGGATCATGCTCATATTTCACTTGCAAAGTAGGATTTCTGAATTCCATTTCCCGTTTACGTGTAATCGCTATGGGAGATGTTTTGGTATATCGGTAACGCACTTGACTTCCAACCTCGAGATCCCTGGTTCGAGTCCGGGTGTCTCCAACACTTTTTTTTTTTCACTTTTTTTTCCTTTTGACCTTCACTGTACCATCTCCTTTGATTTTTTAAACTCGTAGATTCGCAAATAATGTCATAAATAACCCTTTTTACTTTATTATTACCCTATTTTCACTTAATCCATTACTTTTTGCGTGTAATCCCTATTGGAGTTGACTTTTTCTAAAATCTGGAGTCTACATTCCTGTCTTTTGCGAGCAATATCGCCGTTATTTCGGCTTGGATTTTGTTGATTTTTTAGTATGTTGTAGCTGAGACTATATGCTATCTAAATCAACCCTCATTTTTTCAATAAGATGTCATGATCGCGCTCATGATCATGATCATGATCATCATGATCATCAGTATCATAATGATGATAATCATTTATCAATTACATTTTCATTTCTTTGAATAAGATAAAAATCGTCAAAAGGTGTTCTTCATGATGTAAATTAGAGTCAAATGTGTAACTGGTTACTGCACAGGGTCAAAGGTCATATATTGTTTCAATCTATCTTCCCTAGATCCATGATGATCAAGGAGACATAATTTAATCTTGACATATGAATAGATCATAATGGAAGAAGCATATGAATGGGAGAAGCATTTTACAAAATAATATATCGTGTAATGCATTATTCGTTATGTAGACCATTATCATACGTATCACCTAATTCGTCTAAGTGACGAATTAAAATCTAGTATTTATTTTGTGTCTGTATAGAAGAAATTATTATTATTCTTCCTCAATTTTGTTCGCAGGATATCTCAAGAATGGCAAAAGCCATTATCATGAAACTTGCCATGATGATAGATCTTAGTCTAACTTAGAACTGCGTGACTTTTCATAGACTCAACGTCATCGTGACGTCATCCAGGCGCCATTTTGTGAAAATCAACTTTTAATCATATCTTCATAACGGAAAGGAATTTTTCATTCATATTTATCATGATTAAGATCAATATCCGTCCGGTCAATTTCAGATCAGTAAACGTGCGCAAATGCGCGCGTGCGCGTTTGTCCGCGCGTTTATGCGCGCTAAAAAATTTAAAATGCTCTAAATCTTCCCAAATTTTTTTTGCATACGTTTCAGGCCATATGGAGCATTTGACAAAAAATCGCGCTCACGCGCATGCGCGCGCGTTTTTTGTGCGCACTAGCATTTGGTAACATAGAATTGCCAAATTTTCTATTTCAGCGTATTTGGCACATTTTTCCAAGCATTTTGATAATTTGTTCACCTTTTAATAACGCAATGAGCGTCCGTCAAAGTTGACAGCGCGCGCGGATCTGCGTTATCTTTATCCACAATATATGGGCAAAAAATACCTATACAAAATTCATTGTAACTCTTCAGAATAGATATGAACTCCCAATATGTTTTCATATGTTGATAGAGCATGAGTTGGAGATATGATTTCATGTCTCATTTGATCCTCAATTAACTCATGATGTCATCATAATGGCCTCCGAACTCAAAATTTAAATTTGCATATTATGACGTTTGCACATTTTTGGAAAATTGATTGTATCTCTGAAAATATTGATTGTTTTTCTTCAAAATTTTGATATGTTGTAGCTGAGATAATTTCCTACAAATATAGTGTACACAATTTTCCTGTTTGACAAAGGTATCATGGCGTATTTTTGCAATTAAAGGAGGCATGTCAATTTTTCACATTTTGCGTGTATTGTCAATGGGACATGACTATTTCTCAAAACTGCATTCTACATTTCCGTCTTTCGCGAGCAACATCTCCGTTGTTTTGACTTTTTTTTTCGGTGAGCTTCGAGTATGTTGTAGCTGAGACAATGAGCTATCTCCAATGTGTACTTCATTTTTCGATCATATGCCGGGATCATGCTCATATTTTACTTGCAAAGTGGGATTTTAGAATTCCATTTTCGTTTACGTGTAATCGCTATGGGAAATGTTTTGGTATATCGGTAACGCACTTGACTTCCAACCTTGAGATCCCGGGTTCGAGTCCGGGTGTCTCCCAAAAAAAGTTCTGAACTTTTTTTTTTCTTGTTGACCTTTCACTGTACCATCTCCTTTAATTATTCGAACACGTAGAATCGCAAATAATGTAATAAACAACCCTATTTACTTTATTGTTTCCCTATTTTCACTTAATCCATTACTTTTTGCGTGTAATCCCTGTGGGAGATAATTTTTTCTCAAATCTGGATTCTACATGCCTGTCTTTTGCGAGCAATATCGCCGTTATTTCTGCTTGGATTTTGTTGATTTTTGAGTATGCTGTAGCTAAGACTATGTGCTATCTAAATCACCTCTCATTTTGTCAATAAGATGTCAGGATCCCGCTCATGATTATGATCTTCATCATGATCATCATGATCATCATTATCATAATGATGATAATCATTTATCAATTACATTTTCATTTCTTTGAATAAGATAAAATCGTCAAAATGTTATCTTCATGATGTAAATTAGAGTCAAAGGTGTAACTGGTTACTGCGCAGGGTCAATGGTCATATTTTTTCAATCTATCTTCCCTAGATCCATAATGATCAAGGGGACACAATTTAAACTTGACATATGGATAGATCTTAATGGATGAAGCATTTCATGAAATAATATGATATCGTGTAATGCATTCTTGATTATGTAAACCATTAGCATACGTATCACCTAATTCGTCAAAGTGACGAATTAAAGTCTAGTATTTATTTTGTGTCTGTATAGAAGAAATTATTATTATTCTTCCTCAATTTTGTTCGCAGGATATCTCAAGAATGGCTAAAGCCATTGTTATGAAACTTGCCATGATGATAGATCTTAGTCTAACTTAGAACTGCGTGAATTTTCAAAGACTCAAAGTCATCGTGACGTCATCCAGGCGCCATTTTGTGAAAATCAACTAATGATCATATCTTCATAACGAATAGTAATTTTTCATTCATATTTATCATAATTAAGATCAATATCCGTCCGGTCAATTTTAGGTCAATAAGCGTGCGTAAATGCGCGCGTGCGCGTTCGTCCGCGCGTTTACGCGCGCGCAAAAAATTAAAATGCTCGAAATCATCCCAATTTTTTTTTGCATACGTTTTAGGCCATATAAAGCATTTGATAAAAAATTACGCGCAGGCGCATGCGCGCGTGTTTTCGCGCGTACTGGCATTTTGCAACTTAGAATCGCCGATTTTTTTCTGTCATCATATTTGGTACATTTTTCCAAGCATTTTGATAATTTGTACACCTTTTATTAACGCAATGAGCGTCCGTCAAAGTTGACAGCACGCGCGGATTTGCGTTATCTTTATCCACAATACATGGGCAAAAACATGCCTATATAAAATTCATTGTAACTCTTTAGAATAGATAGAAACTCCTAATATTTTTTCATATTTAGATAGATTATGAGTCGGAGATATGATTTCGTGTCTCATTTTATCCTCAATTAACTCATGACGTCATCATAATGGCCTCCAAACTCAAAATTTCAATTTGCATATTATGACGTCAGCATATTTTTGGAAAATTGATTGTATCTCTGTAAATAATGATCGATTTTCTTTCAAATTTTGATATTTTCTAGCTGAGACATTTGTCTACAAACGTAGTTTTCACAATTGTTCATTTAGACAAAGGCATCATGGCGTATTTTTTCGATTAAAGGATGCATGTAAATTTTTCACATTTTGCATGTATTCTATATGGGACATGACTTTTTCTTAAAACTGGATTCTACATTCCTGTCTTTCGTAAGCAATATCTCCTTTGTTTTAAATTCTTTTTCGCTGAGCTTCGAGTATGTTATAGCTTAGACAATCAGCTATCACACGTTTGCCTTTAATCTTTCGATCAGATGCCGGGATCATGCTTATATTTCACTTGCAAAGTAGGATTTGAGAATTCCATTTCCCGTTTACGTGTAATCGCTATGGGAAATGTTTTGGTATATCTGTAACGCACTTTACTGTCAAGCTCGAGATCCCTGGTTCGAGTCCGGGTGTCTCCAACAATTTTTTTCTTCTTTTTTTTTTTCTTTTTGACCTTTCACTGTACCATCTCCTTTGATTTGTTAAACACGTAGAATCGCAAATAATGTCATAAACAACCCTTTTTACTTTATTATTACCCTATTATCACTTAATCCATTACTTTTTGCGTATAATCCCTAAGGGAGATGACTTTTTCTCAAATCTGGATTCTACATTCCTGTCTTTTGCGAGCAATATCGCCGTTAGTTCTGCTTGGATTTTGTTGATTTTTGAGTATGTTGTAGCTTAGACTATATGCTATCTAAATCAATCCTTATATTTTCAATAAGATGTCAGGATCGCGCTTATGATCATGATCATTATCATCATGATCATCATTATCATAATGATGAAAATCTTTTATCAATTACATTTTCATTTCTTTGAATAAGATAAAATCGTCAAAAGGTGTTCATCATGATGTAAATTAGAGTCAAATGTGTAACTGATTACTGCACAGGGTCAAAGGTCATATATTGTTTCAATCTATCTTCCCTAGATCCATGAGGATCAAGGAGACACAATTTAATCTTGACATATGAATAGATCATAATAGGAGAAGCATATAAATGGGAGAAGCATTTTACAGAATAATATATCGTGTAATGCATTATTCGTTATGTAAACCATTATCATACGTATCACCTAATTCGTCTCAGTGACGAATTAAAGTCTAGTTAGGTGATACGTAACGAAGTCAACGTATCACCTTTTGATTTCGTCAAGATTTTTATTATTTATTTATTATTATTCTTCCTCGAATTTGTTCGCAGGATATCTCAAGACTGAATAAAGCCATTGTTATGAATCTTTCAATGATGATAGATCTTAGTCTAACTTAGAACTGTGTGACTTTTCAAAGACTCAAAATCATCGTGACGTCATCCAGGCGCCATTTTGTGAAAATCAACTTATGATCATATCTTCATAACGGAAAGTAATTTTTCATTCATATTTATCATGATTAAGATCAATATCCGTCGGGTCAATTTGAGGTCAATAAATGCGCGCAAAAATGCGCGTACGCGTAGGCGCGCGCGTTAATGCGCGCGTAAAATTTTAAATTGCTCAAAATCGTCTTAAATTTTTTTTGCATACGTTTCAGGCCATTATAAGCATTTCATAAAAAATCACGCAAAACACGCATTTTTGCACGTTTTCGTTCGTCACGGCCGAACGAAAAATAATTTCTCCGCAAAAGCTTTTGACCGAATATTCCTCATATTTTTCCGGAAAATTTGATACCATGTTTAGCTCTTTATCACTATTAAAAACGGAATGAGCGTCCGTTCAAGATAACCGTCCGTACGCGCGATTTTTGTAATACATTGCATATATGGGCAAAAACATGCCTATGAAAAGTCCATTGGGATGAATAGGGATTGCCAATTTTTTTTTCATATTTAGATAGAGTATGAGTCGGAGGTATGATTTCATATCTCATTTGGCCATTAAGTACATCTTTACGTCATCATAATGGCCTTGGAAGTCAAAAATACAAAATTGCATATTATGACGTCATTGTATTTATGGAAAATGTAGTGTATTTCTCTCAATATTCATCGATTCTCTTTGAAATGTCGATATGTTGTAGATAAGGCAATTCTCTACAAGATCACTTTTCACTAAGTTTCATTTTAATGAGGTCATCATAGTACAAAATTCAGTTAAAGGCCACATGTCAGAATTTTCGTCATTTGCGTGTTATGTCTATGGAAGGTGAATTTCGTTCACATCATGAATCTACATGGCATTCATCTATGAGCACTATCTATCTTATGTGTGCTCTGTTTTCTCCCAAATTGGGGTATGTTATAGCTGAGACCATGGGCTATAAAAAAGGGTGACTTTGTTTTTTAATCAGATGTTGGGATCATGTTAAAATTTTCGATCGAAAGTTGAAATTGCAAATTTTGAAGGAATCATTAGGTGATACGTAACGAAGTCAACGTATCACCTTTTGATTTCGTCAAGATTTTTATTATTTATTTATTATTATTCTTCCTCGAATTTGTTCGCAGGATATCTCAAGACTGAATAAAGCCATTGTTATGAATCTTTCAATGATGATAGATCTTAGTCTAACTTAGAACTGTGTGACTTTTCAAAGACTCAAAATCATCGTGACGTCATCCAGGCGCCATTTTGTGAAAATCAACTTATGATCATATCTTCATAACGGAAAGTAATTTTTCATTCATATTTATCATGATTAAGATCAATATCCGTCGGGTCAATTTGAGGTCAATAAATGCGCGCAAAAATGCGCGTACGCGTAGGCGCGCGCGTTAATGCGCGCGTAAAATTTTAAATTGCTCAAAATCGTCTTAAATTTTTTTTGCATACGTTTCAGGCCATTATAAGCATTTCATAAAAAATCACGCAAAACACGCATTTTTGCACGTTTTCGTTCGTCACGGCCGAACGAAAAATAATTTCTCCGCAAAAGCTTTTGACCGAATATTCCTCATATTTTTCCGGAAAATTTGATACCATGTTTAGCTCTTTATCACTATTAAAAACGGAATGAGCGTCCGTTCAAGATAACCGTCCGTACGCGCGATTTTTGTAATACATTGCATATATGGGCAAAAACATGCCTATGAAAAGTCCATTGGGATGAATAGGGATTGCCAATTTTTTTTTCATATTTAGATAGAGTATGAGTCGGAGGTATGATTTCATATCTCATTTGGCCATTAAGTACATCTTTACGTCATCATAATGGCCTTGGAAGTCAAAAATACAAAATTGCATATTATGACGTCATTGTATTTATGGAAAATGTAGTGTATTTCTCTCAATATTCATCGATTCTCTTTGAAATGTCGATATGTTGTAGATAAGGCAATTCTCTACAAGATCACTTTTCACTAAGTTTCATTTTAATGAGGTCATCATAGTACAAAATTCAGTTAAAGGCCACATGTCAGAATTTTCGTCATTTGCGTGTTATGTCTATGGAAGGTGAATTTCGTTCACATCATGAATCTACATGGCATTCATCTATGAGCACTATCTATCTTATGTGTGCTCTGTTTTCTCCCAAATTGGGGTATGTTATAGCTGAGACCATGGGCTATAAAAAAGGGTGACTTTGTTTTTTAATCAGATGTTGGGATCATGTTAAAATTTTCGATCGAAAGTTGAAATTGCAAATTTTGAAGGAATCATTAGGTGATACGTAACGAAGTCAACGTATCACCTTTTGATTTCGTCAAGATTTTTATTATTTATTTATTATTATTCTTCCTCGAATTTGTTCGCAGGATATCTCAAGACTGAATAAAGCCATTGTTATGAATCTTTCAATGATGATAGATCTTAGTCTAACTTAGAACTGTGTGACTTTTCAAAGACTCAAAATCATCGTGACGTCATCCAGGCGCCATTTTGTGAAAATCAACTTATGATCATATCTTCATAACGGAAAGTAATTTTTCATTCATATTTATCATGATTAAGATCAATATCCGTCGGGTCAATTTGAGGTCAATAAATGCGCGCAAAAATGCGCGTACGCGTAGGCGCGCGCGTTAATGCGCGCGTAAAATTTTAAATTGCTCAAAATCGTCTTAAATTTTTTTTGCATACGTTTCAGGCCATTATAAGCATTTCATAAAAAATCACGCAAAACACGCATTTTTGCACGTTTTCGTTCGTCACGGCCGAACGAAAAATAATTTCTCCGCAAAAGCTTTTGACCGAATATTCCTCATATTTTTCCGGAAAATTTGATACCATGTTTAGCTCTTTATCACTATTAAAAACGGAATGAGCGTCCGTTCAAGATAACCGTCCGTACGCGCGATTTTTGTAATACATTGCATATATGGGCAAAAACATGCCTATGAAAAGTCCATTGGGATGAATAGGGATTGCCAATTTTTTTTTCATATTTAGATAGAGTATGAGTCGGAGGTATGATTTCATATCTCATTTGGCCATTAAGTACATCTTTACGTCATCATAATGGCCTTGGAAGTCAAAAATACAAAATTGCATATTATGACGTCATTGTATTTATGGAAAATGTAGTGTATTTCTCTCAATATTCATCGATTCTCTTTGAAATGTCGATATGTTGTAGATAAGGCAATTCTCTACAAGATCACTTTTCACTAAGTTTCATTTTAATGAGGTCATCATAGTACAAAATTCAGTTAAAGGCCACATGTCAGAATTTTCGTCATTTGCGTGTTATGTCTATGGAAGGTGAATTTCGTTCACATCATGAATCTACATGGCATTCATCTATGAGCACTATCTATCTTATGTGTGCTCTGTTTTCTCCCAAATTGGGGTATGTTATAGCTGAGACCATGGGCTATAAAAACGGTGCTTTTAGTTTTTTGATCAGATGATGGTATCATGTCACAATTTTCAATTGAAAGTCGAATTTGCAAATTCCGTAGAACTTTGCAGTAATTATGATGTCACGTATGTCCTATTTGTGAAATTTTAACGTTAGCAGTGTCCTAGTATTGAGTTTAATTGATGATGGTTTGATTGAGAATAAAAATAAAAGAACAACAATGCATTGCGGCATAAACGGATGAATTAGGAAATGTTTTACAAATTTAAAATACAATATATTCAAACATTCATATTAAATAACATCGAAATTAAAGAATTGAACCTGAATGAGTAAATTGTTAAAAACAATATTCAACTTCGAAATTTGTATTTCATTTTTGATCTTCCGAAATCATTTGATATAAAAAGGAGATACACAAAGTGAAGAAGAACATGATGATGTAAAGCAAAGAAAGAAAAGAAAAGTTGATGGTAAGATGGTAAGAGGATAGACAGAGGGTATAGTAACACTATCCTAAGGTATCGATATCAATATTCAAGCATTACACATCATACAAATTACAAATGATAGAGGCGAAGTTATTATGCGAATACTTATATGACAAATTGTACACATTTATATTTTCCTCTAGGTAATAGCTACTACAAGAAAAAGGTTATGTTTTATCCAAACTGTAAAAAAAGGGGAATTATTAGAAGAAGTAAAAGTAGAAGAAGAAAGAGGGAAAAGAGAATTGAGAAAAAAGGAGATGGGTGAGATGCCTTGCTGCCTTCCTCTTTATCTCTTGTTTTGTCTCGATCTGCCTCTCTATTTCTGTATAGTCTCCCCCTTTCTCTCTGCATCATCCCAGTGTCTCATTTATTAGTGTATTACATGTATACAAATCAAATCAAAGGAAATTTGAGGCAATTTCAATCGTTTAGCCATTCACTGCCATGCATACTAACAATCATTTCTAGAATTAACATCTTATAGATGTTGGTTTATGGATGGGTAAAATATAAATATCTTACTCATATTTTATATTGAATCAGGACTAAATAAATCACTGTGTTCATGTTTAATTGATAAAAAAAGGGCTTAAAAACTTTATTTGCATGTTATCTCAAGACTTGACAGATGGCACACGGAAGCATTCACATCCTTAGTACGTTAAAACGTTATTCAAACGGTAGATCTTTCTTTCCAATACGGAACGGTCAATAAGCAGCATGAAACTTTATTAAGATATAGTCCTTATTAGTCATAATCAGCTCTATTGACGTCATTGTTGCGTATTTAGTGCGTCGAAATATCACTTCAATGATTGGTATAAGTATATCTCTGCAATGTTTAGTAATAGCAGGGCACTCTCCCTGGTAATAGTTAACAGTTATCATATATAACGATCCTCAATCGAAAACATGAAGGGGGCGCTGTGCCACTTTCAATCATGGTCATCATTTTAATATCGTCATCATCGTATTCATGAACATAATCGTTTTTTGATTATCGGCAACACTTTCATGACCAGTATTCAAAAGAGCTTATTTATGCTAGAAATATGGAAGGCATTGTTCTCAATTGCATCTCTCTCTCTCTCCTCTCTCTTGCTGTGTTTCCCTTCTCCCCTCATGTTCTGCCCCTCTCCTTTACTTGGTCTGTCTCTGCATCTCTCTCTCACTCTCTATCTCTCTTTCCCTCTCTACACTTTTATCCTCTCCCTCTCTCTCTCTCTCTCTCTCTTTGTCTTGCCTTGCCTTCTTCTTATTATATTGCTCTGTCTCCCTCTGTTCTACACAGTTGAAACTTGACTAATGGATATACCATAATGGAAGTAGTATTTAATAAAGAAAGATGAAATCGTGAAAATGCGTTCTTCATTATGTTACACACGTATCACCTAATTCGTCAAAGTGACGAATTAAAGTCTAGTATTTATTTTGTGTCTGTATAGAAGAAATTATTATTATTCTTCCTCAATTTTGTTCGCAGGATATCTCAAGAATGGCTAAAGCCATTATCATGAAACTTGCGATAATGATAGATCTTAGTCTAACTTAGAACTGCGTGACTTTTTAAAGGGTCAAAATTATCGTGACGTCATCCAGGCGCCATTTTGTGAAAATCAACTAATGATCATATCTTCATAACGGAAAAGTATTTCTCATTCATAATCATCACGATTAAGATAAATATCCGTCCAGTCAAGTTGGGGTCAATAAAAGTGCGCAAATGCGCGCGTGCGCGTTCGTCCGCGCGTTTACGCGCGCGCAAAAATTAAAAATGCTCCAAATCATCCCAAATTTTTTTTGCATACGTTTTAGGCCATATGGAGCATTTGATAAAAAAATTACGCACACGCGCATGCGCGCGCGTTTTCGCGCGTACTGGCATTTTGCAACATAGAATCGCCGATTTTTTTCTGTCATCATATTCGGTACATTTCTCCAAGCGTTTTGATAATTTGTTCACCTTTTATTAACGCAATGAGCGTCCGTTAAAGTTCACACCACGCGCGGATTTGCGTTATCTTTATCCACAATACATGGGCAAAAACATGCCTATATAAAATTCATTGTAACTCTTTAGAATAGATAGAAACTCCTAGAATTTTTTCATATTTTGATAGATTATGAGTCGGAGATATGATTTCATGTCTCATTTGACCTTCAATTAACTCATGACGTCATCATAATGGCCTCCGAACTCAAAAATTTAATTTCCATATTATGACGTCAGCATATTTTTGGAAAATTGATTGTATCTCTGTAAATATGGATCAATTTTCTTTTTAATTTTAATATGTTGTAGCTGAGACAATTTTCTACAAATGTAGTATACACAATTTTCCAGTTTGACAAAAGTATCATGGTGTATTTTTGCAATTAAAGGAGGCATGTCAATTTTTCGCATTTTGCGTGTATTCTCTATGGGACATGACTTTTTCTCAAAACTGGATTCTACACTCCTGTCTTTCGCGAGCAAAATCTCCGTTGTTTTAGTTTTGTTTTCGCTGAACTTTGGATATGTTGTAGCTGAGACAATGAGCTATCAAAACTGTGCCTTTTGTTTTTCGATTAGATGCCATGATCATGCTCATATTTCACTTGCAAAGTAGGATTTCTGAATTCCATTTCCCGTTTACGTGTAATCGCTATGGGAGATGTTTTGGTATATCGGTAACGCACTTGACTTCCAACCTCGAGATCCCTGGTTCGAGTCCGGGTGTCTCCAACACTTTTTTTTCCCACTTTTTTTTCCTTTTAACCTTCACTGTACCATCTCCTTTGATTATTTAAACACGTAGATTCGCAGATAATGTCATAAATAACCCTTTTTACTTTATTATTACCCTATTTTCACTTAATCCATTACTTTTTGCGTGTAATCCCTATGGGAGATGACTTTTTTCTCAAATCTGGAGTCTACATTCCTGTCTTTTGCGAGCAATATCGCCGTTATTTCTGTTTGGATTTTGTTGATTTTTGAGTATGTTGTAGCTGAGACTATATGCTATCTACATCACCCCTCATTTTTTCAATAAGATGTCATGATCGCGCTCATGATCATGATCATTATCATCATGATCATCATTATCATAATGATGATAATCATTTATCAATTACATTTTCATTTCTTTGAATAAGATAAAATCGTCAAAAGGTGTTCTTCATGATATAAATTAGAATCAAAGGTGTAACTGGTTACTGCACAGGGTCAAAGGTCATATATTGTTTCAATCTATCTTCCCTAGATCCATGATGACCAAGGAGACACAATTTAATCTTGACATATGAATAGATCATAACGGGAGAAGCATATAAATGGGAGAAGCATTTTACAAAATAATATATCGTGTAATGCATTATTCGTTATGTAAACCATTATCATACGTATCACCTAATTCGTCTAAGTGACGAATTAAAGTCTAGTATTTATTTTGTGTCTGTATAGAAGAAATTATTATTATTCTTCCTCAATTTTGTTCGCAGGATATCTCAAGAATGGCTAAAGCCATTATCATGAAACTTGCCATGATGATAGATCTTAGTCTAACTTAGAACTGCGTGACTTTTCATAGACTCACCATCATCGTGACGTCATCTAGGCGCCATTTTGTGAAAATCAACTTATGATCATATCTTCATAACGGAAAAGTATTTCTCATTCATAATTATCACGATTAAGATAAATATCCGTCCGGTCAAGTTGAGGTCAATAAAAGTGCGCAAATGCGCGCGTGCGCGTTCGTCCGCGCGTTTACGCGCGCGCAAAAATTTAAAATGCTCCAAATCATCCCAAATTTTTTTTGCATACGTTTCAGGCCATATGGAGCATTTGATAAAAAAATTACGCACACGCGCATGCGCGCGCGTTTTCGCGCGTACTGGCATTTTGCAACATAGAATCGCCGAATTTTCTTTATCATCATATTTGGCACATTTTTCCAAGCATTTTGATAACTTGTTAACCTTTTTATAACGCAATAAGCGTCCGTCAAAATTGACAGCGCGCGCGGACCTGCGTTTTCTTTATCCACAATACATGAGCAAAAACATGCCTATACAAAATTCTTTGTAACTCTTCTGAATAGATAGGAACTCCCATTTTTTTTTCATATTTAGATAGATTATGGGTCGGAAATATGATTTCATGTGTCATTTGACCCTTAATTAACTCATGACGTCATCATAATGGCCTCCGAACGCAAAATTTAAATTTTGATAGTATGACGTTTGCATATTTTTGGACAATTGATTGTATCTCTGTAAATATTGATTTTTTTTCTTGCAAATTTTGATATGTTCTAGCTGAGATAATTTTCAACAAATGCAATGTCCACAATTTTCCAGTTTGACAAAGGTATCATGTCGTATTTTTGCGATTAAAGGAGGCATGTCAATTTTTCTCATTTTGCGTGTATTGTCTATGGCACATGACTATTTCTCAAAACTGGATTCTACATTTCCCTCTTTCGCGAGCAATATCTCCGTTGTTTTAGCTTTGTTTTTGCTGAGCTTTGGGTATGTTGTAGCTGAGACAAAAGGCTATCTCCAGTGTTCACTTTATTTTTCGATCATATGCCGGGATCATGCTCATATTTTACTTGCAATGTAGGACTTCAGAATTCCATTTCCCGTTTACGTGTTATCGCTATGGGAGATGTTTTGGTATATCAGTAACGCACTTGACTTCCAACCTCGAGATCCCTGGTTCGAGTCCGGGTGTCTCCAACAATTTTTTTCTTAACTTTTTTTTCCTTTTGACCTTTCACTGTACCATCTCCTTTGATTATTTAAACACATAGAATCGCAAATAATGTCATAAACAACCCTTTTTACTTTATTATTACCCTATTATCACTTAATCCATTACTTTTTGCGTGTAATCCCTATGGGAGATGACTTTTTCTCAAATCTGGAGTCTACATTCCTGTCTTTTGCGAGCAATATCGCCGTTAGTTCTGCTTGGATTTTGTTGATTTTTGATTATGTTGTAGCTTAGACTATATGCTATCTAAAGCAATCCTTATTTTTTCAATAAGATGTCAGGATCGCGCTCATGATCATGATCATGATCATTATCATCATGATCATCATTATCATAATGATGATAATCATTTATCAATTACATTTTCATTTCTTTGAATGAGATAAAATCGTCAAAAGGTGTTCTTCATGATGTAAATTAGAGTCAAATGTGTAACTGGTTACTGCACAGGGTCAAAGGTCATTTATTGTTTCAATCTATCTTCCCTAGATCCATGATGATCAAGGAGACACAATTTAATCTTGACATATGGATAGATCATAATGGGAGAAGCATATAAATGGGAGAAGCATTTTATAAATTAATATATCGTGTATTGCATTATTCGTTATGTAAACCATTATCATACGTATCACCTAATTCGTCTAAGTGACGAATTAAAGTCTAGTATTTATTTTGTGTCTGTATAGAAGAAATTATTATTATTCTTCCTCAATTTTGTTCGCAGGATATCTCAAGAATGGCTAAAGCCATTTTCATGAAACTTGCCATGATGATAGATTTTAGTCTAACTTAGAACTGCGTGACTTTTCAAAAACTCAAAATCATCGTGACGTCATCCAGGCGCCATTTTGTGAAAATCAACTTATGATCATATCTTCATAACGGAAAAGTATTTCTCATTCATAATTATCACGATTAAGATCAATATCCTTCCGATCAAGTTGAGGTCAATAAAAATGCGCAAATGCGCGCGTGCGCGTTCGTCCGCGCGTTTACGCGCGCGCAAAAATTTAAAATGCTCCAAATCATCCCAAATTTTGTTTGCATACGTTTCAGGCCATTTAAAGCATTTCGCAAAAAAATCGCGCACACGCGCATGCGTGCGCGTTTCCGTGCGTACTGGCATTTTGCAACATAGAATCGCCGAATTTTCTCTGTCATCATATTTGGCACATTTTTCCAAGCATTTTGATAATTTGTTCACCTTTTATTAACGCAATGAGCGTCCGTCAAAGTTGACAGCACGCGCGGATTTGCGTTATCTTTATCCACAATACATGGGCAAAAACATGCCTATATAAAATTTATTGTAACTCTTTAGAATAGATAGAAACTCCTAATATTTTTTCATATTTGGATAGATTATGAAATGGAGATATGATTTCATGTCTCATTTGACCCTCAATTAAGTCATAATGTCATCATAATGGCCTCCGAACATATTATGACGTTTGCATATTTTTGGGAAATTTATTGTAATTCTGTAAATATAGATTGCTTTTCTCCTAAATTTCGATATGTTCTAGCTGAGATAATTTTCTACAAATGCAGTGTCCACACCTTTCCAGTTTTACAAAGGTATCATGGCGTATTTTTGCGATTAAAGGAGGTATGTCAATTTTTCTCATTTTGCGTGTATTGTCTATGGGACATGACTATTTCTCAAAACTGGATTCTACATTTCCGTCTTTCACGAACAATATCTCTGTTGTTTTATCGTTGTTTACGCTGAGCTTCGAGTATGTTGTAGCGGAGAAAATAAGCTATCTCAAATGTGCCTTTTATTTTTCGATCAGATGCCGGAATAATGCTCACTTGCAAAGTGGGATTTGAGAATCCCATTTTCCGTTTACGTGTAATCGCTATGTGAATTGTTTTGGTATGTCGTTCACGCACTTGACTTCTTTCCTCGAGGTCCCTGGTTTGAGTCTGGGCGTCTCCAACCATTTTTTTTTCTTTACTTTTTTTTTTCTTTTTGAATTTTCACTGTACCATCTCCTTTGACTATTAAAACACGTAGATCCGCAAATAATGTAATAAACTATTTGTTTTATTATTACCCTATTTTCACTTAAACGATTACTTTTTGTGTTTAATCCCTATGGGAGATGACTTTTCCTCAAATCTGGATTCTACATTTCTTTCTATTGCGAGCAATATCGCCGTTATTTCTGCTTGGATTTTGTTGATTTTTGAGGATGTTGTAGCTGAGACTATATGCTACCTTAATCACCCCTCATGTTTTCAATAAGATATCAGGATCACGCTCATGATCATGATCATCTTCATTATCATCATGATCATCATTATCATAATGATGATAATTATTTATCAATTACATTTTCATTTATTTGAATAAGATAAAATCGTCAAAATGTGTTCTTCATGAGGTAAATTAGAGTCAAAGGTGTAACCGGTTACTAATCTATTTTCCCTAGATCCATAATGATCACGGGATCGACACAATTTGAACTTGACATATGGATAGATCATAATGGAAAAAGTATTTTATAAAATAATATGATATCGTGTATTAAATGCATTCTTCGTTATGTAAACCAATATCATACGTATCACCTAATTCGTCTAAGTGACGAATTAAAGTCTAGTATTTATTTTGTGTCTGTATAGAAGAAATTATTATTATTCTTCCTCAATTTTGTTCGCAGGATATCTCAAGAATGGCTTAAGCCATTATCATGAAACTTGCCATGATGATAGATCTTAGCCTAACTTAGAACTGCGTGACTTTTCAAAAACTCAAACTCATCGTGACGTCATCCAGGCGCCATTTTGTGAAAATCAACTTATGATCATATCTTCATAACGGAAAAGTATTTCTCATTCATATTTATCATGAATAAGATCAATATCCTTCCGGTCAATTTCAGATTAAAAAACGTGCGCAAATCCGCGCGTACGCGTTCGTGCGCGCAAAAATTTAAAATGCTCCAAATCATTCCTAATTTTTTTTACACACGTTTCAAGCCATATAGAGCATTTGACAAAAAAATAACTCAAACGCGCATTCGCGCGCATTTTTTGCACGTTCTGGCATTTTGCAACATGTAATCGCCAAATTTTCTCTGTCATCATGTTTGGCACATTTTTCCAAGCATTTTGATACCATGTTCATCTCTTTATCACTATAAATAACGGAATGAGCGTCCGTTCAAGATAAATATCCTTGTGCGCGAGCTCATGTATTACATAGTATATATGGGCAAAAACATGCCTATAAAAAGTCCATTGGGATTAATAAGGACTGCCAAGTTTTTTTCATATTTTGATAGAGTATGAGTCGGAGATATGATTTCATAGCTCATTTGGCCATTAAATACATCTTGACGTCATCATAATGGCCTTGGAAGTCAAAATACAAAATTGCATATTATGACGTCATTATATTTATTGAAAATTTAGTGTATTTCTCATAATATTGACTGATTTTCTTCCAAATTGTGGTATCTTGTAGCGTAGGAAATTGCCTACAAGATCAATACACACTGCTTTTTATTTTATTGACGTCATTATAGTACAAAATTCAATTAAAGGCCACATGTCAGAATATTCTCAATTTGCGTGTTATGTCTATGGAAGGTGAAATTCGTTCACATCATGAATCTACATGACATTGATCTTTGAGCACTATCTGGCTTATTTGTGCTTTATAATCTCCAAAATTTTGATACGGCGTAGCTAAGCAAAATATCTATAAGAATGACGTACATCATTTATCATTTTGATGACATTATCATAGTGAAAATTTAAATTAAAGGCGACATGTCAGAATTTTCTTAGTTTGCGTGTTTGGCGACTTTTTCTGACATCCGGATTCTACAAATCTCTATCAAATACGTGAAGGGGGCGCTATACCACTCTTAATCATGGTCACCAGGGAATTTTAGTTTAAACTCTTACATAAAATCATATTTTGTAATGATAAACTGTATCTTTTTGGATTAACACAGTCAAATGTATGTTCCTTTTGTAGAAAAGAGGTAGAAACCTATCGTCTTATCTACTTTGAATGTTCTGAAGGGTCCAGAATATGGAATGAGGTGGAAAACAATTTAAAGATTTGGATTGATGTGTTACTTGGTTTCATGTTCTGCCCCTCTCCCTTTTTTGGTCTGTCTCTGCATCTATCTATATCTCTCTCTCTCTACTCTTTCACCCTCTCCCCTCTCTCTCTCTACTCTTTCACCCTCTCTCTCTCTTGCCTTGCCTCCCTCTTATTCTATTGCTCTGTCTCCCTCTGCCTTACACAGTTGAAACTTGACTCATGGATATAGACCATAATGGGAGTAGTATTTTATAACGAAAGATGAAATCGTGAAAATGCGTTCTTCATTATGTTACACATGAGCATTAATTACGTATCACCTAATTCGTCAAAGTGACGAATTAAAGTCTAGTTTATTTTAATCTTTGTATGTATTCTCGTAAGCGTTAATGTTATTATTGTTTTTAATATATGTTTTTCGTGTGCTTTTATTGTAAACTGAATGTAATTCAGCTCTTGGGCTGCTAATTTTAGTATTTTTGATAAACCATTAAATCAAATTAAAAAAAAAAAAAAAAAAGTTTGTTGGGGTGCCAAGTTTCGTGTAAAGATTTCATTTAGAGCTAAAGCCAGAGTAATTATATTCAAACTTCTTTAAAAGCGTTTAGGGACGTTGTAATGTGAAAACACCCCTTTCAAGAACGGTTGATTATTATTTCTATTATTGTCATTATTTTTAGCATAATAATAATTGTTATTATCATCCTCATTATCATTATTATTATCATTATTATTAATATTATCAATATTACTATTTTTTTGATCATCATCGTTATTATTATTATTCTAAATTCCCCGACATATTAACCATTAAAGCCTATATGTTTCGAGGGTAGAATATACATGTTGCGGCTCATGAGGATGATGATGATGGTGATGTGGTGATGATGATCAAGATGATGATGTGGTGGTGGTGGTGCAGGTGGTCATGGTAAGAATGATGATGACATGGGAGATGATGCACCTTTCAAAGTGGGTTGGGGGCACCAAAAAAGGGCACTTTGTGGAAAAAAGGGGGACCTACAAAGGGAAACCTCAAAGTGAAAATAAACAATTTTAGACATCGGTACATACCCCTACATTGTGATTACATTATTAGGGATAATCGCAATATTTATTTCTATCTTTACATTGTCCACGATACTGCCTAAGTATCATACTTTATATGCGAGAAGCAAAGCGAGAGAGCAAACATTTTAAGATCTATGAGGTCGAAATACCAAACAATTACATCTAATAAAGATAAAGAAAAAAAAATCCTGATGGGGTTTTAAACACAATAATATCATAAAAGACTGAAAAGATCCTTAATAAGAAACATATTTATATCAACTTTAAATGCTAGCGGGCATAGCGTGCGACCTATGGGTGTCCTTACAAAACAAAATCTCTTAGCCGCTTTAAATTAGGAGCACATTTATAATATGGCAGGGGAAGGGGCATTCCTGAGAAAGGGAAGTGACTCTTATTAAAAAAATGGCACTTATTAGAATGAAAAAGAGGGCATGTGTCAAAGTAAAAGAGAGCATGTATCAGAGGTGAGAAGGGGCACTCATCAAAGATGAAAAGGGGCAGAGGGAGTAGAGACACCTTTTACAAAAGCAAAGGGCAGTTGTTAAAGAAAAATGGGCATCTCTCAGACGTGAAAAAGGACAATTCGTCGCTGTTTTCACGAAGTGACGGTAGTGAAAAAAAATTGCATTCACTTTGCATTACGATTTTCCTCACTACCGTCACTTCGTGAAAACAAGGACGAATTACGTAGGTGACGGGGGCACTTATCAGAGATGGTAAGGGGCACTTATAATAATGAAGAACGGGCACCTTTCAGATATAATAAAGGGCACTTATGTTAAGTAAAAGGGGGCACCATTCCTATGTAAAAAGGGACACTGTAGAGATACTTGAAAAGGTGGGGGCACTGTGCCCACCCACCCCTCTGTCTACTGGCACCTCCAGCACTGGATGATGAAGATGTATGGTGATGGTGATGGCGGTGGCGGTGGTGGGAATGGTGATAATGATGATGGTGAAATGATCATGAAGATGACAAAGATGTTGATAGCTATGATTATGACTGCCCCGCGCCTTGCGCCTTTGAAACACATTTCCGTTTATGTATGATCATTAAAGTTGTAGGCCCTATTTCAAAGTATTTTGTAGCATGTTGCTGCCTTCACGTATTCTTAAATGTCGTGTAATTATTGTTTGTATCTTGGCATTTTTTGATAGAAAAATAATTACAACAAAACAGCAGCAAACTTCAAATATCAGTCCATTTTTATCTCCAACGATTTCGTCCTGTTTTTAAGAACTTATTTTCCTTGTCACTACAAGAACTTTTGTTGAATTATAGGCACTGAGAAGTGGATAGTATTAGGTTGTCGTTAATTGATTATTTAATTTATTTATTTATTGGAACACGTTCCATCATGATAACAAGATCAGAGAGGACTGATTTACATCCTGGTCCTAAATATTAAAAGCTTACACTAAAAACATCAAAGTAAATTAATCAAACATAATAGTCGGAATTGTTAAAATACTCATGAAGACATGATACAAATATTTAGCGAACACAATCTGGAGTAGAAACTAAGTAGAAATTACATGATTTTTATTTAAATATATAAAAGCACGATAATGAAATCAAATAATCCGCTAATCTATTTAAAACCAAATTCTATCACACTACAAAATAACCTTATGTCTTGACGTACCAAACTAAACTTAAAGCAGAAAGAGCAGAAACTACGATAAAAATATTCATAATTTACAAAAATAGGTTTTCTTAGGATCTGGGCTAACTCGGACCAAAGACAACTCGGCCCAGCTGCAAAAACGCTATTTTTTGTCATTTAACCCTAAACCTAACTCTAACCTTAACCCTTACCCTAACACTAAACCAAATCCTTACCCTAAACCTAACCCTTACCCTAAACCTAACACTAAACCTGCCAAAAACTGACCGTTTTTGTAGCTGGTCCGAGGTTAGCCCGTGTTTTTAAAAACAGTCGACGGATTGTGCACTATATAGATTAGAGCGTAAGTTAAAATTTGGCTCCTCTGAGAATTGGTTGAAAGTTGAATCTCTTTAGGCGAGGCGTCAAAAATAAATATACCAGCCAGCGGCAGCTAACTGCACTTGTGCGTCCCGGCTGCATTTTTTAAATTAGCTCAGCCGGCTACCGCTGGCGGTAGGACCCTCAATTAACTCATGATGTCATCATAATGGTCTCCGAACAAAAGCATGCGCCGGCTGCCGCCTTTCGAATAGAAACCGAGCCTCAGATCCCAGCCTGGCGCAAGCCGGCTGGGCTAATAAGTGAAAAATAATTGCCCCAGCCAGGCTTCGGCCGTAATTGCAGCCTCGATGCGCCAATACGTGAGGCGGCAGCCTGGTGGTATCGATATTTTTGACGCCTCGCCTTAATTTCACTCAATTTCTGTATAAAGACTGAACATGTGTAAACAAAAACAAAAAACAGGAGAATGTGCAGAAACCTTTGATGACTGACGGAATTCTGTTAGAATGGGAAAACAATGATATAGACATTTGCATAATTCACATTGATGAACATCGGTATGGAAAAATTAATACAAAAGATGTTGAATTATTAAGAGGAGATAATGGCACTCTAAAAAGGTATTATTTGAAATTGACTGAAAATTGTTTCATTGGCAATCCCATTATCAAAGTTAAGGACTAAACAGGGAAATGGAACACGAGTCATAAAGCTCATGAGTAACTCGCATACTAATGTTGTGTGTGGGCGTGTGTGTCTGTGTGGTGTGTGTGCGCGTTTGTGCGTGTGTGTGTGTGTGGTGTGTGTGTTTGTGTGTTTGTGTGACCTTGTCTAGGAATCCATTAAAACAAAAATGAAGGAAAAAGGTCTAGGGGACCAAACCGAGGACACACATGAGAACTGTACATTCACTTAGAGGACATAAAGCAGACCCAACGTCCTCAGTATCTTAACCAATGCAAAATGTTTTTAATTTTATGCCATACGGGATAGGGATAGGTCCTCGGTTGTACAGAAAATTTCACGCCTGTCCTTACATTCCTAAAAGGGTATGTTTTTGGATATTAAGTAACATACATATGAGTCCTTGATTCTCACCAGAAACGGTGTGCGTTCGGAATAGTATGCTAACTAAAAACATTGTTCTAACTGGATACCTTGCATTCAAAACTTCAATCAAAATGTGTGGCTTTTACAATTCAAAGGGTGTTGAACATTCAATAACTTCTGGCCGAGAGAACTGAATGTTCGAAATGTCCACGACACTGACAATGCAAAGACTATACGAAAGACTTTTTTAAAAGCTTAGAATATGAAAGAAAGAAAGAAAATAAGTAAATAGTAAGAGGAAAAAAGTAACTACCTTAGTATATATATCTAAAGAAAGAGATAAATGTATAAGTATGAATCTAAAAAGCAACACTTCAGTCCCTAAAAATGAATACATTGCTTAAATGATTAGATAGTAGAACTTGAGCAAAATCCGCTCACAAGCCATTACACATCAATTTGAATGAAGTTCGTTTTCCCCCTTCAAACTAGGCGATGATGTATTGATTTTGGGTGTACAAGCACATTTTTGAACGCTGTTTAATGGATGTATTTGCCTGAAATTATTTAATGAACAATGGAACAAACAAGAGAAAGAGAGAGAGAGAGAGAGAGAAAAGAGAGAGAAAATAGGATATATATATTTTTAAAGCGTACTATGAAAATTTGATACTGGAAATATATAAATGCAAATTATGTTTGTCATGAATAGGGTATAAAAGCAAAGGCACATTAAATTAAAAGAGGTGAGCACTTATTCTATTGCAGTAGGGGCGTTCGATCATCAGAAGGGGCACCTTTACGCAGGAGCACCGGTATCAAAAGTGAAGAGAAAGTAGTAAAGTATGTTGAAGCTTGAGGGAAAGAAGAAAAGTGTGACGTGAGAGACAGAGAGAGAGAGAGAGAAAGGGGGGGGGGGGATTTAAGGAAATAGTTTTGTTTTGCATTTGAATGTTATATTTTAAACAATAGATGGCGCTCGTGATAACAATTTTCTGAGTTATTGGTAGGTTCTTTCAAAATCGATGATAAGGACATATTATGAGGCCAATTCTAAATGGGTCCAGAAAATCACAGGAAGCCCCTGACGGCATGGTTGAAAACTAATCATTTCCAATCGTTGTTATATACTAGATTAATGTCTTTGTAAGGAGGATAATCGGCGCTTCGGGTGAAGCATTTTAAACAGCTGGCCTGGAATGGGTCGCACTTTAATTCAATGGAGACCCATTCAGGCGCGTACGCAGGGGGGGGGGGGGTGATTGGGGGTTGAACCCCCCTTTGCTTTTTTTAATTTTTTTTTATTTGTTTTAATTTTTAATAAAAAATAAATAAATAATAATAATACAAAAAATAGGCCAATGGCTGACCTAAAAAGGTGACCTTACCCCCCCCCCCCCACGGAGCAAAATGTCAAATTTTCAAATTTCGAGACAAAAAGAAAAGAAAAAAAAGTGACCTCTTACCCCCCCCCCCCCCCCCCCCCCCGAATTTGTTTGATAAAATTATGGGAATGCAAGCACTAATTTGCACAAGCAGAACTTTGTCAGTCCTTGCTCAATATTCCTGATTGTGGTGTCATATGAAAGGGCAGAACCTCAACTTTCCAGAAATGTGATTTTCTCGTTGAAATTCAGATACCGTCCGCCAAATGACTTTTTGGTTTCCTCTCTTCAAATTCATGTTAATCACTCATGCGTGAAATATGCATCATATGAGTTGCATCAAATGAAAGAGGAGGATCCAAGCTTTCCAAATATGTGTCATTTAGTAATTATAAATGTGACTAAGTTATGATAAAACATCTATAATTCTCGGTTTCGTTTTTTCTGGGACGCACTGTATATGACGTACAGCATTGCGTGTTCATTGTGTTTCAAGGACTTCCTCTCCCAAAGCAGGCTCTACTCTCACGAAGATCGGTTGCAAACAGAAACTAATAGTGCTAATATGAATTCAACTCCGTCATATATACGTCGGAATATGGCCGAAAACCTATATTCAACCGTGTCTTTACTGTTAATTGTCTTAGTCAGTCCCTGTCTGGCGATCTATACTATTTCAGGTAAGTTTGGACGAAATATGTTCGCAGATTGAATTATTAATTTGTAGCATTTATAGCAAATCATAAAGGACTATTGGTTGGTATAGCATTGGATGCAGATATGAGGAAGTATGGGAATGCATAGGCCCATTGTAAGCTATTTCTTTTTGTGTGTAAATTTTCAATGCTTTGTATTGAAGACAATATGTTTAGTTTTATTTTATTTTCAAGGGGAGCGAGAGGGTCTTATTTGCCTTACTCCTATAAGCGTGCTGAAGTAAGATATCCATGACATTCACTGTTCATTAGCTGTTAAGAAGTTGTGTTTCATCTGTCATTTACTTGAGGCGAAAAAGGCCTACATGTAGCTAGGCATATAAGTTACCGAAATGTCATTCTGTTGAACTTCAGGGGCGGTGATTTCTTGTTATGGCCGTGGGGGGGGGGGGGGGGGGGGGACACAATACATGTGTCATACCTCCGATATATACCTAAAAGACATTACATAATGTTACAGTTATGATTGTCATGCGATGGAGCATAGTGCCCGAGCGAGAAGATTTCCCGGTATCTTTTAAATAGTGTAAACGTTGCATTATCGCTTCAGAATCTAAAAATATGTTTCAGCCCTTACTCATCATAAGACTAAATTTTGTAAATGCACTTTTGTTTAAAGTTCCTGGCCGGGGGGGGGGGGGGAGGGGGACATGTGTCCCGCGGTCTCCCCGGGATCACCGCCATAGTCGATATATCTTTTCATCTTTTGCACTAGTGCACCTAGAGCACTTCATTTTAAGTTGATTTGGCGTTTTAAAATCTGTTATACCATAACATAATCATTATTACTATGATCATTATTAATATTATTATTATAATCATTATTTTACTTTCATTACTATTATCATCATTATTATCATTATTATTTTTGTCGTTACAAGGAAAACTGTAATTATTAATACCCTAGCATTGATTGTCAGGTACTCATTTAATACACTTAGATGGGTCCGGAGGTACTGTGGGCAAAACATAATGTCTAAGGATGCAAGCCCCGAGCAATGTTCGAACCTGGTATCTCTGGTATGAGATTTAAGAGCCTTCACCAATATACCACGGTGCTCCCGCTGCTACGTTTACAGATGGTTAGAACTAGTTTGTTGGCGCCTTGAGCATCCCCTTAGATGGATACGTGCGCAATATAAATGAAGCTATTATTATTATAATAATTAATATTATTGTTACTATTATTTAAAATATCATAATCATTATGATCAATATTATTATTATTATACAAACGAACGAATACACAACCTACTCTACAATAAGCATCATCTTAATAACTTTTGCAGACTACAGATTGATCACCAAAGATCGACCCAATGCCGGCATCGTTGAGGTTTTCCGCCATGACATCGGATGGGCGCCCGTTTGTGATAAAGATTGGAACTTCGAACTAGCAAGCATAGTTTGTGATCAGCTAAACTTCCCAGGAACTTCTCTACATCTAAAGACAGCGGCTTTCAACGACGATGGTGATGAGTGGCCGAAGTCAGTCACTAATAATACATCAACATATTTTACAGACTGTTCAGTTGGTAAGTGTAATATTAAACCTGTACAGTACCGACTGAAGAGAAATAGTTCACACAACAACAACAATGATGATAATGATAGCAACAGTAATAATAACGAGATGAATTCGTCACATGAAGACGAATGAGGTGGTCTGCTATTGTTACCAAAGTGGCATGTGGCCCCTTTTAGGTATTCGATAGATGATCTGTATATGATAACTGATAACTTACTAATCAAGCTCAAATTTCCGCCTGACTGCATAGATATACATAGACCAATTGTTGAACTGATGCAATACTGATGCAACATTGACGTCATTAGAGCTGATTTTGACTTATAATGAATTTCTAAAATAAGTTTCACTTTGATTGACAGTGCCGTATTAGAAAGATAGATCTAAACCGTCTGAACAACGTTTTGACGCACAGTAGACGTGACGTCCTTCGTATTTGTAGGGTTGATTGGGGCTTTTAAGTACTTTAATTGGACTAAGCTTCGACTTGGTTGACAGTGCCGTTTCAGAGATATAAACATAACGGCGAAACAATGTTTTGACGCACTGCTGAGGCGACTTTTCATGTGACATCATTCATATTCTCAGCGTGGATTAGAGCCTTTACGTATTATGAACGGGCTAATTTTCGACTATATTGACAGTGCCGTTTCGGAGACATAACGGCGGAACAAAATTTTGACGCGCTATTGACGCTATTTATAGGATTGATTAAGGCTGTTTAGTACTTCAAATGGACAAAATTTCAACTTGATTAACAAGCCGTTTTAGAGATATAGACATAGCCTCGGAATGACCTTTTTACGCAACGTTGCCGTGACGTAATTTATATCCATGGGCTTATTATGGGTACTTGTATTAAGAACTTTAAAAAGACCTATTTCAAGTTGATTCACCGTCCCGTTTTAGAGATACATGTATGAATATAGCGTCTGAATGACCTATTCAGATTATTTTATTGGTCCATATTTAAAAAAACCAGACAATTGGCTTCCACTGGTACAGTATATAACCAAAACAAATATGCATAATAAATAACATCGGTAAACAATTATTACATAATACGTCATATGAACATGAGGGCCAAACCAATAAATGGAACGATGCTCGTAGATAATGTAAACACAAACATCGTAGCCCGTAGCCTCCTACGATGTCTACGAAAAATCGTAGACTAATTCATCGTACGGCGCCCGGGGCAAATGTAATCCAGGCATTTCAACGGCTAATCGTCTTATTGTTCTGTTCGTGAATCTCTGGTTGTATTAAATTAGTAATTCTGAAGCTGGGCATCCGTGGTTTTTAGGTGTGAACAATTTGTAATTCTTACGTGTCTTAAAAAACCCTTTTAAATGGTAGTCAAAGTTGTCATAAGTTCCGCGGTGATGATCTCGTGACTCAAACGGATTATTAATATAAGGCACTGGTTTTTTTAACATATACCAAATGTGTCCACAATAGGGTCTGAAATGAAATCATGTTTACTCACTTCAAACATGTATTTTTAGGATCAGGACTATTCATATTTTTGAGAAATGCAAACTTTGGACCTTAATCTATCTCCTTATTTATTCACTAGATATGAATACTTTGAGTTTTTACAATTTCATTGTAAACTATAGCATATCTAATAACTGTGATATAAAACTCATTTGCTATTAACTTAACCAACAAATATGTTGGTCTTTAAGAATATGTTTCAGAGATTATTCATGCAAATTTTTGAGTTTCTATCTTGAAAAATACAGATTTTGTGTCCCTTGAAAGTGAAAAATAGCTCAAAATTAGGGTTTTGACAATAATTTTGTTTTATTTCATTAGGTAAAATGCTTTTTTCTTAGGTCAAACTTATTTTATTATAACAACTGATGATATAAGTTAAATACATACAAAAAAATTGGGGAACCAGTGCATTGCTAATAATTTTCATATGTCACACCACTGGTATTTCGGACGTTACACACTGTTAACATCATAACTTTATTCAAGTTAATTGCTTTTCTTTAGGTATTATTGACCTAAGTTACATTAATTGTTTGCAGAAAAATATTTCTTTAACATTTATTGAAAAACTTGTGCAGTTTTAATTAGTTTTGCTCATACACCTAGTTTGTCTTCATCAACTTCTCAATTTATGTAAGGTATACTGTTCATTTCAGGAACGTGTAGTTAAAAATGCTTATGTGATCTAACAAAGTGAAATATGGAGCTAATAGCAATTGTAGTCATCACAACTCCTAGAAAATTCAGTTACAAACATACTCTCTTTTGCAGGTTATGAACAACAGTGTAAAATATATGCTATAGTTTGTTTCGGATGTTACAAGATGTGAACATTTCAATCAGATCATCAATTTCTTCAAACTTTACAACATAGATGTTTAATCGGCTTGCTGTGTACTTTGCCTAAAACTAGATTCATGTAGTGTGTCATTCAATAATATCACTATCACATACATGTACAGTATGTACAGTGTAAGCAAAACATTACAAAAATACTTTTAACAAATAAAAGTATATAAAAGTATCCCCAGCCATTTAAGTAAAAAGAAATATGGGAATCCTAATTCATTGTACATCCCGATATTCTTGCATAAATTTGAGGAAGTTACTGTATCTTTAGGATCATGAAATGATCATTAACATGTACATTTTGTTTTGAGGGTCAAGCATTTGAAAAGTATTTGTACATAAGGCTAGTACATTTGAGGGTAGTTCATCCTATGAAAGGATAAAATTATGAATTAATTAATTTTGAAGAGGCTACACCTTATTTTTATGTTCATGCTTTAATTACCCCCATAAATTGGTAATCCATTTTCTTGTCATTTGGAAATTTGGCAGATCTACAGCTATGTCAACATTATGTTGTACAAGTTTCTATAATAGGTATCGGATACTGATTACTGATTTTTGTTTTATAATGGAAGCCTTTGTGCTCATCAATTGTACATGTATGCAACCAATGGGTGTGTCATGTAGTGTGCAAGCCAATTTCATTATTGCTTGATAAATTGTTATCATTATTAAGTGTAAATGCCAATTCCAGTTTAGGATAATGGCAGTATTAATCCTTTCTACATAGATTAGTTACATGTACTGAGTGCCCTTTTTAAAATGTATTTTCAGATGAAAATACATATTTCTCATAAATTTTTTAGAAAAACATTTTAATTTGCTTGATTTTATCAACTTCATATACCTGTATCATATCCATGTCATGACCATGCACACTGGGTATTGCTTAAGTGGGTGATTTTGATTTTTGTAACCTACCAGATAGTGTAAATTGACCATACAATCTTTGGTTATATGACATCATTTGGAACAACCTCTATAAAAATGAAAACCTCATGATTTGCAAACACACACCAATGTTTATAGCAAAAGGAGAGGTTGAACAAATGAAATTTGCTATTCTCACATCTATCATTGCCCCTCATTTGAACTAGTTAAAGTATGAAAATGTCTGTTAACAGTTTAATGTAACGTCCGCAACGTGCTAACAGCATACCAGAAAGTGCTGTTAAAGTGTCTGAATATTTGTTATGAGTCACTTTTGTTGAGATTTTTTCTGATAAATTACAATTAAGGATATACTGAAGCAGCCAGCCATGCCTTGCATCACAAAGTGTGGCTTCAATATTTTATGTTTTATAAGTCAATTTTGCAGAAAAGTTAGATAATTTACGGATTATTTGATTTTTGGCACCATATTTCTACACATGTTTATAATTAAATCTGAATAAAATCATCAAAATATTGTTTTAACAGGAGTGTCCATTGTGAAATGGTAACTTGCAGATATGATCGAAAATTAGGTGAAATTTGTCGACTTTGTGTTAACAATAAAATTGTGTAACGTCCGAAACACCATTCTTGTGATTACAAAAAATTAATGGATTTGAAAGACCTGATTTGTGTTTTGACTTGTGTTAAGACTTATAATAATTTATTTCATAATGATTTATTCACTCTAGATACCTTAAAATATGGATTATTATCATTTTATTGGTATTTTTTGTTTCGGACGTTACATTTGTTTCGGACGTTACAACTGTTAACGGAAAATTGGTTTTAACTATAAAATAGTATTGTAGTAATGTATTGCAAATTTCTTTGTTTTGGTGGGTAGCTGCCATGAGATGTTAACAAAATGTTATGATAGATATATCCTGCTGTTCATATATTTTCTGCTACTTCAACTTGAAAATTGTTTCGGACGTTACAAAACTGTTTACGGAAAATGAGACGACTTTTTCAAATTTTGAGTATATTTCTAATATAAGCGCTACTATAATTAAATTATATTTTCTTTTAATATAATCAATTGGAGCAACTAATAAATTCACTCAAACCATAAACAATCTCATTAATTTGTTGTTCTAGTGGGTTAAATGAGGGTCTACATTGTTTACGGAAAATGTAACGTCCGAAACGCCATTTTCAATTGCACTTTTCCATTAAAATAGGGGAGTTGATTCAGATTACTGTTAAGTTTCTTTAAGATCCACTCATGCTCATTAATTATCAATAGAAAAAGAACATATTGTTTGTGGCTATATATTTTTTTCAGCTCCGACCAAAATGGCATGTCAATTTTGTTTCAAAATTCCGTAAACAATTTGCTGTTCAGGGATACCTCATGCGCATAAAGCAACGATGAAAATTTTTCGTTAAGCTATGGGAGGTTAACCTAGGTCCATGCTTCTAGAAAAAGTTAATACTGATTTCTAGTTCTTTATCATTTGGAAAGTTTCAGGCTCTCAAAGGGCCATTTAGGTATTTGGTCATAGTTAAAAAAAACCAGTGCCATAAGCTGGCCATCCGTGGTTTTTAGGTGTTAAAAATTTGTAATTCTTACGTGTCTTAAAACACCTTTTTAAATGGTTTCAAAGTTACCATAAGTTCCGAGGTGATGATTTCGTGACTCAAACTGAATATTAATCTTTGGTGTGAATCTGTGTTTTTTTAGGTGTGAAAAATGGATGGTTATTTTCTTTTTTTGCTCAATATGGATATTTTTTTGGAAAAATCTTAGGCTGGAATATTAGTAGAGGTGTATTCATGTTTGAAAGGTTATCTTTAGTTGGATTGGGGAGCCCTTTGATAGTCGTAAAGGAATAAACATGGTATCAAATTGTTCGGAAAAATATGGGAAATATTATGAAAGGAAAAATAAAGACGATTCTATGTTGCGTACGGCCATGATGAACGAAATGGCCTGAAATGTATGGAAATTGAAATATGAATAAGAAAATTCTGACAAATTAAGAGGGGATCTGTCAATGACAGACCACCTAATATTGATAATAATGATAATGATGATGATAATGATAATAACAATACATTTTTCATTTTTCAGCTGAGACAAACATGGAATGTGGTACGTCTATCGGGTCTTACTGTGATTTCGATTATCATATCGGAGCTGTTTCTTGCAAAGGTAACTATGAATGTTGCAATGTTTGGTTATCATTTCAAGTTAACACTTTAATGGGCATGCATGCTTGTATTGTTGTAGGTGCTGATTTTCAAAATATTTGTTTCCCACATGATTATTCTTGGCACTGGTTAATACTTTTATAGTGGCGGAATAATATACGAATATTCACATATGGATGGATATCTGTCTTGATAAATAGTTTTTGTTTGTACCTCTGACACTTGGAGGTCAACTGGGCTCTGTGGGGGGGGGGCATCTGTTCTTACTTATTTAATTGGTCAAAAATACTCTTCAACACCGTTCTTTTCAATATCACATTTGTGCAGATGATATTCAAATACTCACTTCGTTCAAACCGAACCAAAGCAATACAGCCAGCTCTATCCATAATCACGAGGCCTTTGTATACAGGATGTTCATAATTGGTTAACTGAAAATCAAATTCATCGAGACTATATCTTACTAACTGTGAATTTGTATTGTATTTTGAAAATACTCTGTTAAAAAAAAAAGGTATCTTTAACTGCCTTAATCCTTGCTGGCCACAATATTGATGTATCTCATGTATGACGTAACATTGGCGTTGTTTTATACTCAAACTTAAAGATAAGGTTGATTTCTGGTCATGCGATTGCAATGTTAAAAGGGAAGGTGTGGAATGGATCAGAAAAAGCTGATCATGTAGCATGTACATATTGGTGTGTACTGCAAGGTTTTGGAGTCATCAAAATCATGATAAATTGGCCCAGTCTTGGTAAAGTAACAAGCACTGTACACAGAAAGATGTATATGAGACTACATATATGGTGACGGGGCTACTTACCTTGATTTCCTTATCTTTCTATGCTCATTTCTCAGCCAGTATACATTTTCCACCAAAGTTGTTTGGCAAATGACATTTATTTATAATCTTGAACATTCAGTGTAAGTTTCGTTTGATGCTGTGAGAATTCATTTTTCAATTTTTACCAGAACTCAAGTTTATCTTTAAAAACAATGTCTCTACAAATGTAATACGTCTCTAAATCAGTTCGGTATTAGTTATGTAACTTAGGATTCATACTTGAAAACCTATTCGCAGTGCCACAGAGAGGATTACCCATGATTTGATTTCATCCTAGATTTTTAGAAATGCTCTCGTTCATGAGCGAACGCATTGTTTTTCAAAATTCTTTTGCTTTTATTTCATTGTGTCCACTGCTCTGCTCCACAGTACAACATTACTTTGCTAAATCAGTACATTCGTTCATATTCTTTTCGCATTCAAAAACTCCGGATTCCTTGTTCTTCCTAAGCTTAATACTAAGTGGGGTTGGGTGGGGGCCTTCGATTTTGATTACTCTCCTTCGAGAGCTTCTTAATAGCTGATCAGTTGAAGTGTTTACATAGTAATATCAAAACGTATTTGTTTAATTCGGCATATTATTTCTTGTTATTTTATGTTTGTATGTTATGCAACGCTTTCAAATGATCTCTTCTTCAAAAGTTCGATTTGAGCATTTGCTTTCTAGTGGATTAGGCGCCTTACAAATCTCACATATTATTATTATTTAAACATCAATAATCAAAGGAGACAAATAAATGCTACTACAAGTTACATTTATGTAGTGCTAATTACAACTGGTGTTTCTACGCGCTGTAGTTATGATTACCCCCAGCATATCCAATCTACCATAATGCCGGGATTTACATCATCTACGTGGAAAATGGCAAAATAACGTAGATTGATGTGTTAGAAAATGACATTAAGTGCCGTGACAGGGATTTGAACTCCGTACATGTGCTTCATAGACCGGGGACTTATCCGCTCGACCATAAACTCTTCATCATACAGTGTATAATTACATAGGAAGAAAAAAAATGTTGTGGAATAACTCTAACAGTAACACATTTATAACCAGGCACGGATCCAGGGGGGGGGGGCGAGCGGGCCCTGCCCCCCCCCCCCGCAAAAAAAAAAAAAAAAAAGGAAAAGAAGGGAAAGTGAAAGAGGAGAGAAAGGGAAAGAAAGAAGAGGAAGACGAAAAGAGAAGGGGAAGAAGGAGATCGGGGGTGGGGCGAAAGGGCCTTGCCTCCCAGGCTGTTGAACCCCCAACCCCCCCCCCCCCCCCCCCCAATCGAAAAATTAAGAGAGAAGTAAGAAAAGGGAAAGAAAAAAGGAAAAGAGGAGATATGGCGTACTGATAGGGGGGGGCGGTCCCCCCAAATCGGAAGAGGACGTAAGAAGAAAAAGGAGCAGACAAAGAACATCTTTGAAATTCAGACAAGAATTAAGAGTATAGAGAACTGTATACAACGCATCGTCTTCTTTCTCAAATAATTTAATGAAACGTCAAAGCTTCGCGCAGGAGGGGAGGGTGGGGGCTGAATTCAGACAAGGAATAAGATTCGAGAACGGTACAGCGAGTCGTCTTCTTTCTCTCATAATCTTATGAATCGTCAAAGCTTCCGCGCTTCGCGCGGGAGGGGGGAACCTGAATTCAGACGAGGATTCAGAGGCGAGAACTGTACAACGAATCGTCTTCTTTTGGTAATACGAATCTTTCATGATTTAATGAAACGTAAAAGCTTCGCGCGGGATGGAGGGGGAACTAAATTCCGACGAGGCTTATTTTCGAGAACGGTACAACGAATCGTCTTCTTTCTCTAATGATTTAATGAATATTAAAAGCTTTCGCGCTTCGCGCAGGAGGGGGGAACCTGAATTCAGACGAGGATTCAGAGGCGAGAACGGTAATACGAATCTTTAATGATTTAATGAAACGTAAAAGCTTCGCGCGGGATGGAGGGGGAACTAAATTCCGACGAGGATTATTTTCGAGAACGGTACAACGAATCGTCTTCTTTCTCTAATGATTTAATGAATATTAAAAGCTTCCACGCTTCGTGCAGGAGGGGGAACCTGAATTCGGACAATGATTAAGAGTCGAGAACTGTACAACGAATCGTCTTCTTTCTCTCATAATCTTATGAAATGTAAAAGCTTTCGCGCTTCGCGCGGGAGGGGGGGGGGGGGAACCGAATTCAGACGAGGATTAAGAGTCGAGAACGGTACAACGAATCGTCTTCTTTCTGTAATAGTTTAATGAAACGTCAAAGCTTCCGCGCTTGGCGCAGGAGGGGGGGGGGAGGACTGAATTTAGACAAGGTTTAAGAGTCGAGAACGGTACAACGAATCGTCTTCGTTCTCTAATGAATTAATGAATCGTAAAAGCTTCCACGCTTCGCGCGGAAGGGGTAAAACTGAATTCAGACGAGGATTAAGTGTCGAGAACTGTACAACGAATCGTCTTCTTTCTCTAATGATTTAATGAAACGTAAAAGCTTTTGCGCTTCGCGCGGGAGGGGGGGGGGGACCTGAATTCAGAGTTGAGAACGGTACAACGAATCGTCTTCTTTCTTTAATAGTTTAATGACACGTCAAAGCTTCCTCGGGAGGGGGGAATGAATTTAAACAAGGATTAAGAGTCGAGAACGTTGCAATGAATCGTCTTCTTTCTCTAATGATTTAATAAATCGTAAAAGCTTCCGCGCTTCGCGCGGGAGGGGGGGGGGGGGGGACTGAATTTAGACAAGGATTAAGAGTCGAGAACGGTACAACGAATAGTCTTCTTTCTCTCATGATTAAATGAAACGTAAAAGCTTCCGCGCTTCGCGCGGGAGGGGGGAGAATCTAAGTTAGACAGCACCACCTGTGCGCTTAGAAACATCTGTATAAAGCGCCCTATAAATGTTATTATTATTATTTTATTATTATTAAATTCAGACGAGGATTATTTTCGAAAACGGTACAACGAATCGTCTTCTTTCTCTTATAATTTAATGAAACGTCAAAGCTTCCGGGTTTCGCGGAGGAGGGAGGGGGTAACTCGCCCCCCTCCCCCGCATTACGTCACTGTTGGTCACCGTTACGTACCAATATTTGGCTCGCATAATTTCAAATGTTGGCCCCCCCCCCCCTAAGAAATCCTGGATCCGCGCCTGTTTATAACATGAGGGTTACATTTGAAAACTAGCTAAATGTTGTGGGTCGGAAGTGATTATTATCACCATTTTTAGCATCTTATTTTTTCTTTAATTCAGAACCAGGATATCTTGGATGTTTCAGTGATTATAACAATCATTTTTGGCCCGGCAGAGATCGTGTGTTTTCCAATGATTCCCGTTACTATGAATATCTCACGATTGACATGTGCATCAACGCATGCGAGGGGGACGGATCCTTCTACGCAGGTGTAGAATTCGGGTACGAATGTTTCTGCGGAGGACAAGATGAAAACCTTGTCAAATATGGAAACGCTTCGGATGGGGAATGTGATAACATTTGTACGGGAGATCGCCTTGAATCATGTGGGGGCTCAGATTTTATCGGCATCTACCAAGGTAAAGGCAGGAGTGATTCTCGATTTGTTTAATATATTTTTTATTGGGGGGGGGGGGGGGCACTCTTGGGGAGGGATTTTAGGGGCCCGGAGGGTGTTGTGTGTTTTTGCATTTCATGTGTCTCGCGATTTGTCTTTGCTATAAAAATAAAAAAATCAAAAAAATCTAAAGATACTGCTAAAGCTGATCTTGAGGCGTTGTTAAGTTAGTTATTAATGATCCTTGAAATACTAATGTTAACAATGCATGACAACAATTATTTAAAGGAAATAATCCCATCTCCAATAAATTTCTTCATTTTTGGACAACGTTGCCTGCAAAAACCTATAGTATTAAATAGAAACAAATTTCTTAATGTACTTTTTAATTTCTTGTCACTGAATGGCTTTAAATGAAATTTCGATTTTCTCTAATTGAAGTTATCGAGCTTATTCATGATGTTTGTCTAGTTTTCGCACATGTTATATTGCTAAAAAATCTCGATATATGACATTATTCGGTGTCATTCTAATTTGTGTTTCTAAGTTGGCCTAGGTGTCTGCGAAGACCCTGGTACCCCTCAAAATGGATTCAGGTACAAGGAAACCGGCTCTCTGCGCTACGGCAGCAAGATATATTTTAACTGCTCCGACGAGTTCACACTAGAAGGACCTGACGTCATCCAGTGCGTGCAGATGTACGGTCGCAGAGAAGATGTTAGTATTGCTCACAGCACCCATGCCGTTATGTGGAACCAAAGTCTTCCAAAATGTACAGGCAAGTAATCATTTTTATTTAAATAATATTTTGTTTCGCAAAAGGTTTGTATGTCAATTACCATGAAAATATAGATTCTGTTTAATCTAGAAGTGACTTTTAAAGTGTTCATTTGCGATCATCAAAACATGTTTTGCTCTTGATGGGAGGTGTTCCATACCCGGTGGGGGGGGGGGGGGTACTCACATATGAAGACATACGGGGGTTTACCTCTCTAATAGGCCACTTTTTTCACACAAAAAGTTCATGCCGTTATAAACTGTTTTTTTAAATATGAGCTTCAAATATAACTTCTAGAAAGAGACATCGCAGTTTAAAGATCGGGTGAAATCCAATAATAAGTTAATACCAGGGCTGCATACAACTCATATTTTGTTATTCAAACATCTAAATATATTTCTTAGATTTTCATATATTAAAAAAAAATAAAAAATCCAGATCTCATCCATCTTGTGACATCATCTGTCAATCATTAATCTGAACAATTTTTGTATATAGCGCTTATCACCATTCAGTCCCTATACGCTTTAAACAAAATTAGAACAAAAAAAAATATAAATTTTTATCTAAAAAGATTTAAAATATTTTGTGTTCATTAAATTTAAATTTGAAAAATTCAATTCAATTAAAAAAAATATATAAAAAAATAATTAAAAAAAAAAAAAATCACATTTTTTTCCAACTACCAAATAGTACTCCCAAATAGTACTCTCATATAGTGCTTTCTAAAAATAGTTCAAATATTTCTGGTCATGTGACGAGCTCTCAACTAATCAAAAGCCAACAAATTTTTGATGCAGGATATAATACAATATATCGAAAATACAATTCAAAGCAAATACTAAGTCAAGTAATCTTGAAAACTGTTGGTGAAAAATAACTTTTAGTCCGTTTTTCGGATTGGCCAATATATATAATATTATAAACATCTGTATTTACCATTGCATCATGTTTATTTACCATGATGTTCAGGATTCAGTTCGACTACACCCTCTTCTGCGACTACCACGGGCGGAGGGCAAGCTATAAACCAATTACCATTCAGTGGGACAACTGACCCAGCGCAGAGTGGTAAGTAAATTCTCATTACGTCACAGTCCCTGTATGATTGTGATAAAATGGATGCAAATGAAATGGTTGCATGCAAATATTTCATAAAAAGTGAAAAACTAAAGAATGAAAATGATTAATACAATTGTATTTCATGATAGCCTCAAATACCACACATCATAAAGGCATACGTTAGGTTAAGTTGCTTGCAACTATTTGAGTCTATATACTCGGTTTGATATCTTTTTATACTAGTAGGCCTATATAAAGCAGTGTAAAACTAGAAAGGAACGGGCCTTGTCTCCAAAATTGTCAATTTTACTCATGAAATGTTTCAAAATATGAGACAGATGCACACACCGACCACTAATATGTTCAGTGGGCTATGCTAGTTTATTCACCTTAATATTCAGGATTCAGTTCGACAGCACCTTCTTCTGTGACTTCCAAGGGGCAGACAAGTGACATGACTGGGTCAGAGCAGCAGAGTGGTAACTGAATTCTCATTACGTCATCATTCCTGCAGGATCATGTTAAAATGGATACAAATGAAATAATTGCATGCAAATATTTTAGCAGTGGGTAAAATGCCAAAAATAAATAGCCCTCAAGGGAAAGGCAGGTGTGGGATTGTATATATCTTGTTTACAGGTTTTTGTACACATTTTGTTTTTATTTCTCTTACCTTCATTTTGTTAATGTCTCCCTGCAATTCGTGGGGGGGGGGGCATGCCCCATGCCCCCTAGCAACTTCACTGGTATTCGAAATAACTCTGGGCTATAGCAGTGGTAGCCTTTAATAGAGAAGGCCTTGTGTCTGATAATGATATTGATAGTTGACGCCGAGCGACTAAAAAGAGACTAATCGCGAAAACCCGAGTGAACGCCATCATCTGGAGCGAGTGGCGTCTCATGGGTAACGCCCAACGAACTCTTGAAATTCGATGGTAACGCCACTCGATTGAGCGTTCACCCCGGGTCTCTTGATCTCTCTTCATCGCCGGCTAGACTCTTCCCAGTCATTGATTGGCGTGGACAAGAGCCCGAGTCACGAGGCCTTGTCAAAAGGCTATAGCAGTGGTAACTAATTGTCATTTAGAAAGTTCTTGTGACTCATACCGGCTAGATATTACGGAAATTCCTGTAAGTCTTCCTTCCATGTACTCTGAAATACAAACAAATTGTATCACGCTAATAAAACTTTCCTGTTTTTTTCCTAGGTCATCAGGTTATCATATATAGCAGTATTGGCATCGTCTGTGGCCTCCTCCTTATCACCATAGCCATCATTGTCGTGGTCGTTATTCGCAAAAGACGTAAAAGGTGAAGCTTATTATTATAGTGTCTCATAATAGTTTAAGCTCTACATGTTTTTACACGTCATGATGTGCAGATTTGCACTGCGGCGAATTATAGCCTACCTATATTAGATAAACTCATTCTTACCTTTAAAGATAAACTTGACTTCTGGTTAAAAGAAAAGAAAAGGAATTCTCACAGAATCAAAAGAAAAACTTACACTGAATGTGCAAGATTAAAATAAATGTCATTTGCCAAACAATTTTGGTACAAAATGTAAACTGGCTTGGTAATGAGCATAGAAACATAAGAAACTCAAGGTTAGTAGGCCCGACACCATTTTGTGTAGTCCCATATAAATTTGTCTGTGCACAGTGCTTGTTACTTTACCAAGACTGGGCCAAATTTATGATGATTTTGATGACTCCAGAACCTTGCAGTACTCACCAATACTTGCATGCTACATGATCAACTTTTGTTCTGATCCATTCCACACCTTTTCTTTCACAATGCAATCGCATAACCAGAACTCAACTTTATCTTTAATCTTGGAGCAAAATAATAGATCGTGCACTCCTTTAAACCAATATGTTGCATACATTTTGTTTAACACACAATCCCTCTTTGTCACATTTCCGATCTAACAGGCAAGTAATTTCATTTTGATTGTAATAGAATCTATTGTTTGTTAACCATTACTTGAAGAAATTTGGTTGAAAAATGATAGTTTATGATTGTCAGAATTTTTTTGAACTCGTACCCCCCCCCCCCCCCCCCCCACTTTAAAAAAAAATAAAAATACCAGAATCATCCACTGAGTAGATGTGACCATACAATGCAGAAATTAATCTCGTCTGTCTCTTGTTATATCGGTGTAGAAACATTCATCACTTTTTATTAAGCCTTTATTAGGGATCACATTACAATGTCAATTTCCGCCGTTATTGTATAAGACAATAGTTTCATCGAGTGCAACAATAACACAATATAATGTACCACAAAAGCATAGGCCTAGACTTCGGGGGAAGGGGGTGTTAGGGTGCGCAGCATTATAGCCATACCCCCTACTCATCCGCTAAAAGAAGAAGAAGAAGAAGAAGAAGAAGAAGAAGAAGAAGAAGAAGAAGAAGAAGAAGAAGAAGACGAAGAAGAAGAGGGAGAAGAAGGAGGAGGAGAAGGGAAAGGAGGAGGAGGACGTAAAGAAGAATAGAAGAAGGAAAATGATAAAGATAAAGAAGAAGAAGAAGAAGAAGAAAAAGAAGGAGAAGAAGAAGGAAAAAGATAAAGATAAAGAAGAAGAAGAAGAAGAAGAAGAAGAAGAAGAAGAAGAAGAAGAAGGAGGAGGAGGAGGAGGAGGAGGAGAAGAGAAGAAGAAGAAGAAGAAGGAGAAGAACCAAAAAAAGAAGGAGAAGAAAAGAATGAAAAAGACAAAGAAGAAGAAGGAAAAGAAGGAGGAAACAAAACCTCAGCCACCGAACTTGGTTGGTTAAGACCTTTCAGTTTAACCCAGCCTTACCCCAGTATACTCTATGGCGGCTTTGTGTGTCAACCTCGTCTGTGCGGCCTCCGATTCTCCCCCCCCCCTCCCCCATGTTCGACTTGTTTGGCCACGCCAGTGCAGAAAGTGAAACTCTAATAACATAGGACAGAATACCGGGATGTAAATGAAAGAGGGTTTTTTCCCTCTTCAAATTACCACAGGAAGAGCCTTGGTTGATTTTGGAAAATGCATTCCGGTTCTAAGAATAATGTTTATGTTTCGCTGATCGAAAGGTTAATACTACCATAGGTTTAATCGTATATTATTACTGCCAATGGTTTCATTGTATTAAGTTCCTTGTCATGCTTGTGTATCAATCCCACACGATTATCCCGCGATCTGAATTTCGAATAAATGGCCATTCATGTACATTTGATATGAACCTAAACAAACATCTTCTTCTCCGATTTAGGTTATAAATAATGATAAGAATACTAACAATAGGAATATTAGTGCATTTAACCACTGATGGATAATAATTATCATTTTTTCAACTAAATCCATCTTATATCACGACCTTCTGAATTTCTTTGTCATAACCGTGGATTTATCGGGAATTGTTCGTGTCTCTCTCCGCGGGGAAAATTCCAGGAGAGCTGAATGTCTAGATCCTACTGCTCCTGACATCAAGCCCGAATCTCGTAACCATGGCAACGGAGGAGGTAGTCCTCTGATCTCGAGGGGAGACGGAGAAGGAGACCTCTTCGTACTAACCGACTTGACCGGCCATTCGCAAACCGCGGGAGAAAACCATTACGTGGACGGCAACGACGAGCAACCGCCAACGCATCCCGGATCGATGGACAGACCGGGAATTACCAGAGGTGCTGTCGGATATGAATCCATTCGGTTGCCATCCGCGGATAGTGCACTGAACGGACCGGGGGGAATACCGGGTGAGGTTCCGGTGGACGGGGCGATAGACCTCTATGCGAACACGGAGTTCCACGATGTGCCAACTAACTTAATTGATAATGAACTGTACGGGTAGTAAGAATCGTGAATGCATCCGAATACATTCATGGGTTGGTGAGGTTGTGCGACACTGGGTCAATTATTGCTCTGCGGTAATTCCTACATTACCTAAATTACTACTTTCAAGCCTTGACCCAATATTTTACCTTACCCGAACCATAATCCGCGTCCTAACCCAAACCCTATCCTAAAACAATATTGCTCCCCTAATCCTCACACTGTCAACGAAATAATGTTTCTGTGTCAACTTTTCAGTCTTTGTCATAATAGTTTTACACTCCTGTATTTATTTTATTCATTACATTTATCATTATCATCATTATCATCATCATCATCATCATCATCATCATCATTCTCATCATCATCATCATCATCATCATCATCATCATCTTCATCATCATCATCATTCTCATCATCATCATCATCATCATCATCTTCATCATCATCATCATTCTCATCATCATCATCATCATCATCATCAATTTTTGTATATTTCACCCATGCTTTCAATTAATTGCCCATTCTGCTTGATAGATTTATTTGGGGCTGTCATAATTTCAAGCATTTTACTTTCAATGGCAGACCTTCTTCCATTAATAATTGTATAAAGCTTGATAAAATATGATACTTTGACACTAATTATATATGTTTTTCTTTTTATTGTACTAATTATGTACATTTGCTTATTTATGACTCATTGTCAGAAAGTACCTTTTGGCATTTTAGTTTTGTTGTGTTACCTAAAATTGTTTATATGTATATAGAATGCTGAATAAATCAAATCAAATCAAACGAAATAAAGCACTAAGAACTTGTCGATTGAGAAGTGCCTTTAACTCTCTTTAAGGCGTATGATGGTGCCCATCAAGCACGGTCAAAATTGTATGCATATAAATGATATCTTCACATCATGTAGCCACTAAAAGATAGAATAAGACAATTTAAATATGTTAGTACATGAATTAATAAGTTCACTTGAGCATTCCCACTATATCACCTTTATTATTTAACTCAAATTCAGCCCATTCAAATTGCTATTCGTGTGTTTTCCTGTTTTTAAATATTGCCGGCCAAATAGTTTACGGTACAAGTAGGCTGGCTATAACGTATGTTGAAAGGTAGTTATGCATGTCTGATTTGTTTCCTTGTGAGATAATTCCGTTAATAAATTGTTCATAGTTTATATAGCAGCTTTAAAGTGCGTCTCGTGACGATTTATGATAATCCATCTTGACATGTACAGACTAAACTTGTACAATTTTGCTATTGTTGTTTTAAAATTGATATGGTGCTCACTTATATGACCCTTGTGGAATATATATCAAACATCAAACAAATATCAAACTTCATCTCTTCACGAAAGGAATGTAAAGAGAGCTCTTGACATTCGAGATATCTGTGAAGTGGTTATTCTTTAAACTTTTGGTTCTATTGTATGAAATGTTCATTATAACTGTAGTGTGGAGTGTTAGTAAATGCTATGTACTCGTGGTATTTCGGGAAACGGGTGTGTTTCTTGTACATCTTAATCTAGGTCGCTGATATCAGATCAATATCTTGTTTTATTTAAAGTGTACCTTTCTTTTCATTACTCTCTCTCTGTGATTCATTCTTTCTTCTTCTCCTCCTCATTCTTCTTATTTGCCTTCTTTTTTCCCCTGCTTTTTCTTTTTTTTCTTCTTCTTCTCTTCTTCCTCTTCTTCTTCTTCTTCTTCTTCTCCTTCTTCTTCTTCTTCTTCTTCTTCTTCTTCTTCTTCTTCTTCTTCTTCTTCTTCTTCTTCTTCTTCTTCTTCTTTTTCTTCTTCTTCTTCTTCTCCTCTTCATATGTTAACATATACAAATCCTAAATAGACAAAGTAACGTAAATGTGTGGGCTGAACTGTGATTAAGCATCGTACAGTTATTGCTTACAATTAATCATATGAGTAGACGAGTATTGGTCCCACTAATATTTTATGTTCGTGTCGAAATTGAAACTAATATCTATCAATTTTAATATCTTCGGATATAATATTGCTTTGTCAGCGGACGTTAGCAGGATGCTGAATTTCCCGTTTTAAAAAGGTTGCTCTTCACAGAAATGTATCGGGGAATTGATTCGACCAAAATGTTAAAGGGGTAGTTCAACAAAAAAATAGATGAATATAATGTTACAGCATAGCAACAATGTCGTAATTACAGCAACCTTGACTCCATTATAAGATTTTAAGAAACCAAAATCTATTTCTAATCGATATCCTTACTCGTGCAATTATTTCAAATTGGCAACGCTGCGATGTCAATTGCGACCCCTGATGAAATGTGTTTTGTAAATTTTTGTTTGTGTGTGTGACTATACATTTTGTATTGGCGAGGAAGCAACTTTGACAATACATGAGGTAGTTTGATGAAAAAATAGATGCACTTTTTGATTCGCTATATAAAAACACTAAGTATGAAATGTATCTTTGTCGCGAGAATGATTATGCAATGGAACAGATTCGTACATGACTTCGTTGATTTTGCTAGAAGGAGATATCAGAGACTAATTTCTTGGTGATCTATTTCAACGTATTTGTTCAATATTATATTAAGTGCATAACTTTAAAGCATGTACATGTATATAGCAATTAAATTGCTATAATCGGATTCTTTGAAAGTAAATTTTACTTTCAAAGAATCCGAAATAGATATCCCACCAGTTGTTGTATAGTAGCACTACTAGAACACTTTTATTTTACGAGAAAAGGATATTTCACGAACTTTGTATTAGTTTTTAAAAAGTTTGAAATAAAATCGATATAATAACGTGTAATGTTCTATATTGCGATAATGTTTGGTACGTAGTACATGTAAGTTCACTAAGACAATGTAGAACACAAATTGAGCGAGCACGGTTCTTGAGAGAGAGAGAGAGAGAGAGAGAGAGAGAGAGGGGGGGGGAGAGATAGATAGGTAGAGAGGGAGGGAGAGAGAGAGAAAGAGAGAGAGAGAGAGAGGGAGAGGGAGGGAGAGAGAGAGAGAGAGAGAGAGAGGGAGAGAGAGAGAGAAAGAGAGGGGTAGGCTCGGGCGAAGAGATGTAAGGTGTAAAACGTAACGAAGGCTTTAATGTAAAATTAAAAGGTGAGAGGGATTGAATAAAGAATAAATATATAGAATGAGGAAAAGAAACAAAATAAAGGAAGGGCACATAATATACAAACTTAATTAACTTCAAGGCAGCCAGCAGAAAAAATTAAATTTCCTTGTACAAGATTTACTCGTAGGTGGGGGTATTTTACTCAACATGCTCAAAAGACAACATTATCTACATTGTCAACCATCATGACAATGGGATACTTTTAATTAATTCCAGTCTATTCATATTGTGATCTAGCCTCTCTCAAAGGATACCAGATGCGTTAATAATCTCGTTAGATCTGCAGCCATTTTATGTGATAGGTAATTGGCGGATATAATTCCTTTACATCATGTCAAAACACAATGGATGATGATAGGGAAAATGGAGTGTATATTATGACAGATTCAAGACCAATATCACCAACACCGACACCATCTTTTTTTCCATTCGTACTGTGATCTAGCCTCTCTCAAGGGATAACAGATGCATTATTAATCTCGTTGGATCTGCAGCCGTTTTATGTGATTGGTAATATCTTTCGCGGATATATTTCCTTTCCATCATGTCAAAACATGATGGATGAAAGTTGGGTTGATGATAGGAGACAATGGAGTGTAAATAATGAGAGATGCAAGGCCACATATATATCACCACCACCACCTACACCATCTATCTGTTTCTCTCCCTCTCGTTACCTCCCGCCCTCTCTCAATCCTCCCTCTCTCTCTCTCTCTCTCTCTCTCTCCCTCCCTCTCTCTCTCTCTCTCTCTCTCCCTCTCCCTATCCCTCCCAACTCCATCTCTCTGTAAGCCCGCTACCAATTAAAGCCTTTATAGTATGTCTGTAAACTCCACAATAAACAGTATATCTTTTCAAAATGAACGAATTTTTGTTCACTTTTCGTCAAAATGTCATCAAACTGATTCCTTGATTTTTCTTTCACATCTTCACACACTACCACCCACATTTCTAACTTTTCCTCATTAAACTGTGTTAACGAGGATAAATTTATCTTCATTTAACAGCTAAATGAGGATAAATTTATCTTCGTTTAACAGCTAAACGAAGATAAATTTATCCTCATTTAACAGCTAAACGAAGATAAATTTATCCTCATTTAACAGCTAAACGAAGATAAATTTATCTTCATTTAACAGCTAAACGAAGATAAATTTATCTTCATTTAACAGCTAAACGAGGATAAATTTATCTTCATTTAACAGCTAAACGAAGATAAATTTATCTTCATTTAACAGCTAAACGAAGATAAATTTATCCTCATTTAACAGCTAAACGAAGATAAATTTATCTTCATTTAACAGCTAAACGAGGATAAATTTATCTTCATTTAACAGCTAAACGAAGATAAATTTATCTTCATTTAACAGCTAAACGAAGATAAATTTATCCTCATTTAACAGCTAAACGAAGATAAATTTATCCTCATTTAACAGCTAAACGAAGATAAATTTATCTTCATTTAACAGCTAAACGAAGATAAATTTATCCTCATTTAACAGCTAAACGAAGATAAATTTATCTTCATTTAACAGCTAAACGAAAAAAAATTTATCTTCATTTAACAGCTAAATGAGGATAAATTTATCTTCATTTAACAGCTAAACGAAGATAAATTTATCCTCATTTAACAGCTAAACGAAGATAAATTTATCTTCATTTAACAGCTAAACGAAGATAAATTTATCTTCATTTAACAGCTAAATGAGGATAAATTTATCTTCATTTAACAGCTAAACGAAGATAAATTTATCTTCATTTAACAGCTAAACGAAGATAAATTTATCTTCATTTAACAGCTAAACGAAGATAAATTTATCCTCATTTAGCTGTTAAATGAAGATAAATTTAACCTCATTAAACTGTGTAAATGAAGATACCGAAAAACGAAGGCGACCACGTACGGTGAACTCGTCTTCTTCTTCTTCGTCGTAGCCATTTCGAAGAAAATTCAAAACGCGTTATAAAAGGAAAAATTAACAGATTATGGACAACGTAACCGCGAGTGACGATGTCGAATCGAAGAGTGATCTTAAATCTGGTGCTGGCCGCGCGTGTACCATATATGTTGTTTGTGCCCAGACTTTGTATATACTATTAGACAGAGCTCTAGCTGTTTACAAACAACGGACGCATTGCCCGCGCTCGGCTATTGTTCTCTTTGTTCTCTCTTTGGTTATAGCTAGTCTGCAGACACAGACCCTTGACAGCCATTATGAGTAAAAACAATGTCTAAATTTCAAACATGAAAGTACTGAGTTATGTCATGTAGCTGCTTCTGACACAGTGCAATACTGGAAAAGAAACATAACACATCAAGCAGAATCTGATTCTCCTGTTTATTTCATGTGGTTTTATTCAAGAGTAAAGTTGAGTCTGTGTTTACAGACTAGGTTTGAGATGGTGAATAGATAGAACTAATAATCCCCGTGCGACCGGCTAACGACGGTCTGGGGAGAATTTGGGTGTATCATCTCTCTGGTGTATCTGTACATGGAGGTAAATGGGTGTATCATATTCGTAAAATGCAGACCTTTTAACAATCTATCAGGGTGGTTACTTAATTTGCAAAAATTCACCTTTCAGAAAGAAAACGTGCAACGTGCTAAAATTAGAAGACAAGACACAGGATGGGGCTGCATTGGGCTAAATAGGCCTATATAAATTATAATGTTTAATATTATCAGGGAACCACTGAGCTGTGTGCCCGGCCGCAAAAAATATATGAGCAATATTATCTTTAAAAATGCAAATACATGTATTTCACTTTGACTATTAAGAGCATAAATCGGAGGGAAAGTTGAAAACAAACGATTGTGCTTGAAAACTTGACTTTTCTGACTTTCGCTGAATATCCGTGTTTAAAATTTGTAAACTTGGCAGCTAGAGTTCACTCAGTTCAGAATGGGCCTTTGAACACCCGGCATACGGTCTGGACAGTAATTTCTTTCTCGTTCAAAATCCTAATCGATGTTTTGTGGATTTCATCGGGATGAGCCATTTTCTTTAGTTACAAACCCAAGCATGATATGATCGATGCCCAATAGGAAGTGCAACTAAATCGTTCGGGCAACCATGCCTATATTAATAGAAAGTATAAACCAAATCTGAGTACACCCCCCCCCCCCCCTCCGGGTCCCCATCACGGAACCTCATGAGAATTTCTTAGGTCAATAGGCTGTATATATAATAGTGGAGGTACTATGGAAATTGGAATAACACCCGACGGGGGCTGATCAAAGATTTCCCAACAATAATAATTATGAAGACGCCCTGAAATTTGAATGTCACGCAAATTCCAGGGATTAATTCCCTCCAATTTGCGCGAGCGGCCGCTTCCGAAGCATTGTCACTTAATAAGTGACAATAATCATAAACAGTAATACTCCAGCTATCAGGGTGTGTACATCCACTAAATCGCCAGTGGCGGATCCGGGGGGCCCGCCTCCCCCGCCCCCCCCCCCCCCGCCCCGGGGAAAAAAACGTGTAAAAACACGTTAATTTTACCTTTTTGGGGAGATGCCCCCCTCCCCCTGTCGCTCTAGAGGGGTGCACATTTTCAAATTTTAGAGGGTCCCCCAACAAAATGTGCTCACCTTTATACATCATGCATGCCCAAGTAGGAGTCGTCGGGCTGAGTTGTCCCTACATATGAGTTAGCCAGAATTATTATTTCCATTTACAGAGCCACCCCCTCCCCTCCAGCCCCCGATTATTATTATTTTTATTAATATCATAATCGTTAGTAGGGGTCTAGTAGTAGTTGTCCGAGGGGCGGCGATCCGGGGGGGGGGGCACGTTCCCCCTCAATTTTCTTTTAGAGGGGGGGGGGGGGTCGTTCCCGCCGGAAATTTTGAAAAAGTGCACACATGAAATGTATAGCAAATACTGACTAAAGACTGCAACACACATTTAGGCTCTGGATCGAGGGCCCAAGAATGCAGCGCTTAGACTCAATATTATTTGCTATTTTAGCAAATAAGTCTAAACGCTAAATTCTAAGTCTAAACGCTGCATTCTTGGGCCCTCCAGAGCTTTTTGTGTGCACTTTTTCAAAATTGCCGGCGGGAACGACCCCCCCCCCCCCCGATCACCCCCCCCCCTTTGGACTACTACTACTATTAAAATCCTACTACTAGACCCCTTCTAATGATTATAATAATAATAACAATAATAATAATAATCGGGAATCCCTGGAATTTGCGTGATTTTCACATTTCAAGGCGTCTTATTCATTATTATTATTGTTTGGAAATCTTTGATCAGCCCCCGTTTGGTGCTTTTCCAATTCCCATAGTACCTCCACTATTATATACAGCCCATTGACCTGAGAGATGTATAACTCATGAGGTTCCGTGCTGGGGACCCGGAGGGGCCGGGGGGGGGGGGGGGACTCAGATTTGGTACAGACGGGGATGTACCGCTGAAGCCGCAAAACCCAACCCGACTCTTTAACTCTCTCTCTCTCTTTTTGGCTCTTTAACTCTGAAAATATTAATTATAAACCCACACTGAAGCAGAGATGAATACAAATTCACAAAAAGGTCAACCAGGGGCGCCTTGCGGTGGCGGCGATCACATGGACTCGGGGAAACATGAAGAAGTTTGGCGGATCCAGGGGCCGGACATTGACCAGCCCGTCGTGCCCCCCCCCCCCCGGCCCCCCTGCCCCGACGAAAAATGCTCATAGAAAATGTGTCAATCTTTCTTGGGCCGCCATTCGTGCCCCCATCCTTTGCTGCATGAATAAAAAAAAAATCCTAAAATCATGATAGCCTTGGTACAACAAAATGAAATGTGTATAGGCCTACGACGGGGGCGGGCGGGGGCCGCTGACGTAGCCAAACCCCATACCTATTATTATAGGGCCATTTTTGCGTTTTTTTTAAATAATTATTTGTTTAAAATGTGTAGTATTTTAGCGTCAAAATGCGAAAATTGCATATCCTGTGTGAACAGTAAACTTGAAAACTATATTGGCCTATACCCACCAGAATTTGCAAGGAATCTCATGCAAAGTTGTGTGTCTCGGTATACGTTCTATGACATGCTTGTCAACTTCAAGGGGACTTGTGACCCATAACAATTATGGGCTTATATAGATTTTGAATGAAACCAAATGGGTGTTTAATTTTTTTTTTACTATGAATGATATAGGCCTACTATATTATTTACCAACAATCATGTGAAGTTCATAATATCGAATGCATTCTATAGGAGGAGTATAGGCCTATCTTCGGTTAGGTGCCATGTCTTTACATGTTTGTACATAATTGCAGTTGGTTTATACTCTAGGCATGGTTTTCCGAACGATTTAGTTGCACTTCTTATGGGGCATCGATCATAATTATCATGCTTTGGTTTGTAACTAAAGAAAGTTTCTCATGCCGATGAACTCCACAAAACATCGATTAGGATTTTGAACAAGAAAGAAATTACACATCCAGACCGTATGCTAGCTGTCCAAAGGCCCATTCTGAACTCTGCCAAGTTTACAATTTTTAAACACAGATATTCAGCGAAAGTCAGAAAAGTCAAGTTTTCAAGCACATAAAATTAATATCGTTTGTTTTCATCTTTCCCTCCGATTTATGCTCTTAATAGTCAAAGTGAAATACATGTATTTGCATTTTTAAAGATAATATTGCTCATATATTTTTTGCGGCCGGGCACACAGCTCAGTGGTTCCCTGATAATATTAAACATTATAATTTATATAGGCCTATTTAGCCCAATGCAGCCCCATCCTGTGTCTTGCCTTCTAATTTTAGCACGTTGCACGTTTTCTTTCTGAAAGGTGAATTTTTGCAAATTAAGTAACCACCCTGATAGATTGTTAAAAGGTCTGCATTTTACGAATATGATACACCCATTTACCTCCATGTACAGATACACCAGAGAGATGATACACCCAAATTCTCCCCAGACCGTCGTTAGCCGGTCGCACGGGGATTATTAGTTCTATCTATTCACCATCTCAAACCTAGTCTGTAAACACAGACTCAACTTTACTCTTGAATAAAACCACATGAAATAAACAGGAGAATCAGATTCTGCTTGATGTGTTATGTTTCTTTTCCAGTATTGCACTGTGTCAGAAGCAGCTACATGACATAACTCAGTACTTTCATGTTTGAAATTTAGACATTGTTTTTACTCATAATGGCTGTCAAGGGTCTGTGGCTGCAGACTAGCTATAACCAAAGAGAGAACAAAGAGAACAATAGCCGAGCGCGGGCAATGCGTCCGTTGTTTGTAAACAGCTAGAGCTCTGTCTAATATACAAAGTCTGGGCACAAACAACATATATGGTACACGCGCGGCCAGCACCAGATTTAAGATCACTCTTCGATTCGACATCGTCACTCGCGGTTACGTTGTCCATAATCTGTTAATTTTTCCTTTTATAACGCGTTTTGAATTTTCTTCGAAATGGCTACGACGAAGAAGAAGAAGACGAGTTCACCGTACGTGGTCGCCTTCGTTTTTCGGTATCTTCGTTTACACAGTTTAATGAGGTTAAATTTATCTTCATTTAACAGCTAAATGAGGATAAATTTATCTTCGTTTAGCTGTTAAATGAAGATAAATTTATCTTCGTTTAGCTGTTAAATGAGGATAAATTTATCTTCGTTTAGCTGTTAAATGAAGATAAATTTATCTTCGTTTAGCTGTTAAATGAAGATAAATTTATCTTCGTTTAGCTGTTAAATGAGGATAAATTTATCTTCGTTTAGCTGTTAAATGAGGATAAATTTATCTTCGTTTAGCTGTTAAATGAAGATGAATTTATCTTCGTTTAGCTGTTAAATGAAGATGAATTTATCCTCGTTTAGCTGTTAAATGAAGATAAATTTATCTTCGTTTAGCTGTTAAATGAGGATAAATTTATCTTCGTTTAGCTGTTAAATGAAGATAAATTTATCTTCGTTTAGCTGTTAAATGAAGATAAATTTATCCTCGTTTAGCTGTTAAATGAAGATAAATTTATCTTCGTTTAGCTGTTAAATGAGGATAAATTTATCTTCGTTTAGCTGTTAAATGAGGATAAATTTATCTTCGTTTAGCTGTTAAATGAGGATAAATTTATCTTCGTTTAGCTGTTAAATGAGGATAAATTTATCTTCGTTTAGCTGTTAAATGAGGATAAATTTATCTTCGTTTAGCTGTTAAATGAGGATAAATTTATCTTCGTTTAGCTGTTAAATGAAGATAAATTTATCCTCATTAAGCTGTTAAATGAAGATAAATTTATCCTCATTTAGCTGTTAAATGAAGATAAATTTATCCTCATTTAGCTGTTAAACGAAGATAAATTTATCCTCATTTAGCTGTTAAATGAAGATAAATTTATCTTCGTTAACACAGTTTAATGATGATAAGTTAGAAATGTGGGTGGTAGTGTGTGGAGATGTGAAAGAAAAATCAAGGAATCAGTTTGATGATATTTTGACGAAAAGTGAACAAAAATTCGTTCATTTTGAAAAGATATACTGTTAATATTACTTTAGTGTCTAGCTAACACTTGGCGGTTTGGAATTAATTTGCTTATAATTATTCCGCTTTATTCCCCCATTCTCATGTTCATGCTTTAGGACTAAAACTGGATGGAAACTGTCCAGTTGGCGCGAAATAATTAAAGAATGGTTTCGTATCGCTCGCATCGATCGACTTTGCTGAGCGCAAACGCCGACAGGTGATTCAATACTACTTCAACGGTTGGACAAGAGCAACAAGTTTATGGGCTGAATGTTTACAAGATGCTTGACGCAGCACGTCCTCAGTCTCTGTTTCACATCAGACTCAAATCTACAAAGATTTGTGGACCATTGGATTGATTATTGAGGACATTCGTAAATGATTTGGCTTTAACAGTTGTGGAGTTTCACTGTACATGCTTTATTTGATGTGCTTTTATGATACCAAGGAGTTTGGAAGACAGGGGATAGAAGTACCATACGAAGGTGAGAGATACGAAATTGGCGCGAAACGTGCACAGAGACGCGTAAGTGCGTGGAGTGATCTTGAGGGAGAAAGATTGCGTTGTTTAATAAATGTCATTCATTAGATACAATATCTTTATAAACAGATTTTTGTGTATTTAACATAGCTGAATAAGATTTAAACAGAAGAAAAAGAGAACAAAATATGACCAAATACATGTACATCAGTTACCAACAGTTCCGACGTAAGTTCTTTGCGTCGTCAACTTTACAACTCATTGATTTTGAGCTCATAGGTTGGGCAGTGGGGATCATTTAGTTAATCAAGAAATGTCTCCGATATCATCATAGACATATGAAAATGAAATGAAAATAATATACGGTTTATTAATAATGATAATAACAAAAACGGTGCTTATGAATCGTTTAGCACCGAAGTCTCTAAGAGCTTTAACTAGTTGGACATATTTGTCCTTTCTCATTGTGTTTTGACATCATAAAAGTTTATCTTCAAAATAAGATTTAAAACAAATTGGATTTAAATTCCCAAAGTTGGAACATAACGATTTTTTGGGTTTGTCAGAGAGAGAAATATTTCAGTGTTCTTTGTCGGCTGTAACAAGATCCAATCTTTCCGATTTATTATTGCAAAATAACATGAAACATGGAATCAAAATTTGATTTTATTCTAAATAAATACGAACATCAGTATTATGTATAGATTGTAAATAGGGATGTAGATTTCAGGAATATTTGGAACCACTCACAAAGGGCGTTGTTTGAATCATTTTTTTGATAATGAAAAGAAAGGGAAAAAGAAAAACAACAAGAACGATAATATCTTTGGTTTCCTTTGAGTTGTTTGAATTTATTTGTACTTGGCAATTGTCAAGATTCAATTTTACTTCTATAAATTTCACTTTTATTTTGTCAAAGTCGTTCTTCTTTATTCCATTGTTATTTCTATTTATATGTCATGTATGAAAACGTATTTCACAGCCTGGATGAAGGCAGCTTTTAGCTTTTTATCAAGGTGATTTAATCAATTAATTCAACTCAAACAACAGACATTTTAATTTTAACATACATACAGGCCGTCACCTCAACGGCACCAGATGGTATTGTTGACACTGTGTGTATTGACATCATGCAAGAATTATTAATAAGAAATGACGATAGGTGTTTGCCTTCAAGCACGCAATTTACAAGAATACAAAATCACGGGCCATGTACCATTATTGAATCAATTTTATTTTAATTTCAAGTGTAAAGAAACTTAAAGCTAATCTTGAGCTCTGATATGGGAATTGTATTTTGAGAGATAATTGCTATGATTTTTTTCTGGATTATTTAGAGATTGGTTTGTTTGAACCAGTGAAATAAACGCACAAAAACTTCATGGGCATTTTCGATAAAAACCACAGCTCCCATTTGCACATAGTGATCTGTGGTGTCGGGCCTACTTACCCTGATTTGCTTATCTTTCTATGCTCATTACTCAGCCACTGTACACTTTCTACCAAAGTTATTTGGTACATGCCATTTATTCGTAATCTTGAACGTTCAGTGTAAGTTTCGTTGGATTCTTTGATACTTTATTTTCTATATTTACCAGGAGACCAGGACTCTAGTTTATATCTTTAAGCGAGTGTTCTATTCCTCCTTTCGTGTTTGAAGATTTATATACTTTAGATACTAGACATTGCTCTATTTATTGCGCTTTTTGCCGTTAATCGCTCCTTTTTTAATGCAATTTTTGAAAATGTGGCTTCCAAAATTCCGATTAATTCTTTCAATGTTCTGTGAGATATACTTCTACTACTACCGCTGCTATTAATACTACTACCGCTGATACTACTACTTCTACTACTATCAATATATAGTATTACTACTATCATTTTGTTGTTGTAGTAGTAGTAGAAGTAAAATTAGTAGTAGTAGTAGTAGTAGTAGTAGTAGTAGTAGTAGTAGTAGTAGTCGTAGTACCACTTGTATTACTAACACTGTTTGTAAGGCGTCACATCCACTTGCAATCAATTGATCAAGGCATATTCATTCACAAAATCCATTTCTGTATATTACAATGTCGTTTGACATAATTTTTGCTCTATGAAATTATCAAACACTGGTCTTGAATCTTTAGCTTGCAGGGTAAATACACATTGCCTTCGCTATAGCTCAGCTAAGTAAACATCGCATGCAAATATACATGTAATTGCCTGGCATACTTGGTATTAAGACCCCCCCCCCCCCCCCCGTCACACCAACGAGATCGATAGCTCAACGACGAAAGAGCGATGATAGACCGAATATATCTTACACCGAATGGTCGACCAAGAATTGGTTTGTAGTCGGTTAAGCGGGCTGACTAATGTCTCACACCGATGGGACCGATAACAGACCGAAAATAGACCGAATACAAAGTTATATCACAAGGAATGTTCCAAAATCGGTTGGTTTTTATTCGGTTTGTAGTCGGTTTAGTGGTTTGACTAGACCGAACAACATCTCATTACAGCGTCTGGTCAGGAATCGGTCGGTTTGCAATCAGTTTGTAATCGGTTTAGCGGTCTACTTATTTTCTCATTCAATCTGACGAGACCGACGATAGACCAAACAACATTTCATCACAGCGTCTGGTCAGGAATCGGTCGGTTTGCAATCAGTTTGTAATCGGTTTAGCGGTCTACTTATTCCGTCTCATTCAATCTGACGAGACCGACGACAGACCGAACTAAATGTCATTACACCGTCAGACCAGGAATCGGTCGGTTTGCTATCGGTTTAGCGGTCTGCCTTTTGCCTCATTTAAACCGACGAGACCGACGATATACCGAACAAAATTTCATCACACCGTCAGGCCAGGAATCGGTCGGTTTCAATCGGTTCGACAGTGTGCCTGGAGTTATCAAGCAAGCTGACGCCATATCGATTTTAGCCGTCAACGAGTCGGCTGCCAAGGATCTATCAACTAAGTACGTATCAGCTGCACAGTGTGCAGAAAATGCAAATATAAAAGCCATTCAACAATAATAAAGTATGGCCATTCATTTATACGTTATAAATTTACAATCACAACTTTTCACTTATAACTTTATAGCTGAAGTAGATTATTAATCTAAATACGGATGATTTTTTCAAATATCTTCGTGGCTTATGATATCTGAATCGCATGTTTTTTTATGATTTTAGTCAGTCTCTCATTTTTGGCCAGGGGTGGGTGAGAGATTTTTTATTTGACCCTCTATGTTTATTTGAAGAATTTTCTAGCTTTACTCGGACTTGTGCATAATCATATTTATTTTTACATTAAAGTCATCATTTTAGCAACAAATTAGGTCCTTACAGGCTAAATTAAATATATTGATGGATATTTGTTTTGCTATCTTTGGACATGAATATGATAAATGCTTTCATAAGTTCACTCTTATAAGACGAAGAGATTATTGGCTTACATAAAATAATTACATTTTTCGAATTGCATGAAACTCACTTATAATACATGATGAAACAATACAAACAAAATTACCAGGGAGGTGGGAGGGACAACATCTTTAGTAAAAACACCCAATGAAGCTTCCGATTATTAAACATAATTATTCCCATTTTTCCACATTCAAAATCATCAGTCATCGTGTATAGGTGAATATATAGGGGAATCGACATGCATTATTCAGTGCTAGATTTATTTCCCCTTTTTATCGGCTTTACATTACCAGCAGCACTAATGACCAGGCACGTAGCCACGGGGGGTGGGGGGGGGGGGGGGGGGGGCACGTGCCCCCTAAAATTTCCATGATCAGTTGAATTTTTTTAGACCCCTTTTTTTTTTACCTCGATCGATTTAATGTATGTGTCCCCCCCCCCCCCCCCCCCACAAAAAAAAAAAAAAAAAAAAAAAAAAAAAAAAAAAAAAATCGAACTCTGGCTACGTGCCTGCTAATGACAACGGAGGTGAAAAGACGATGGTTTACGAAGAAATCTAAATGGTGGGTCGGGGGCATTTTAGATAACTCCAATGGAATAGACAACGGAGCCTTATGATGGGGAAAAGAATACAGTGCCATCAGAATTATACACTTATTACACTTGATCTCGCAATTTGCAGGCTACTGACCCGCTGGATATTAAAAGCAATCAAAACGGCCCGACTTCTAGCTAATTGCAGTGTGTAATATTCGGGGTATATGCATGCTGGTGAATAATTTGTTATCTTCCCTTCCCGGTATTGATTCCACCGTATCCTTGGTTTCAGCGTCCAATTCGCCATTGCAATTAATGTAGGATGTATGTGCGTGCATGTGTGTGCTGGGTGCGTGCGCGTGTGTGTATGCGTATGTGGGTTCAGTTATATTGTACAGTCGCGTATCAATCAAATGAGATCATGTATGGATGGGGACCAACCAACCTTTGTAGTAGTAGTGGTAGCGGTTATTTTACCTGACTGCTAAGAAAGCATAAATGGTTGTTAATAAGCAACACGAGGACCAACGGCTTTTAGGTCCTTTCCGAGAGACCTAGAATGACATAGGTCCGAAAGAAGTGACTCGTGATCAAGCAGGGCTCCGTCTGGTTGCCAAGTCCCAAATCAGGTAGAAAATATCAGTTGTCTCCAAAATATTTGCTTACCATTCTTATTGTTATTATAAATATTATTATAATTATTTTTATTCTCATTGATGTGATTATTGTTGATATTATCTTTGTTATTATTTCGTTATATTACTATTACTATAACTATTATCGGGTGGGCTGTATAACGTACAGACCACCTTATAATTTCGTTAGAATTGCCTTTATTATTTATTTATGTATTATCAGGTGGGCTGTATAACGTACAGACCACCTTATAATTTCGTTAGAATTGCCTTTATTTATTATTATTAAATATTTTTCTTATTTCTAACCACTTTTTTGTTGGCAAGATAACTTGAAAATGGCTCAATCAAATGCCTTGAAATTTAGCACATATATATATATATAGGCACATGTACAAAGCACAGAATTTTTTTCAACCTTGACCTTGACTGATGACGTTATCTAGGCGCCATTTTGTAAAATTTTACGAAAATCAACTCATGATCATATCTTCATAACCAACAGGTATTTCTCATTCATATTTATCATGATCAAGGTCAATATCCGTCCGGTCAATTGCAGGTCAAAGAATTTGCGCGTGCGCGTACATCCGCGCGTCAATGCGCGCGCAAAATTAAAAAATGCTCAAAATCGTCTTAAAATCATTTTGCATACGTTTTAGGCCATTCTAAGCATTTTATAAAAAATCGCGCACACGCGCATGCGCGCGCGTTTTTGCGCGTAAAACAATTACACAACATAGAATCGCCATTTTTTTTTCTTTCATAATATTTCACATATATTTACAAACAACTTGATACCATGTTTGTCTCTTTATGACTATTAATAACGGAATGATCGACCGTTTAACATAAATTTCCGTGCGCGCGAGCTCTTGTAATACATAGCATATATGGGCAAAACATATCTATACAAAATCCATTGTAGCTCTTCGGGATGCAACTGGAACCCCGATTTTTTTTCATATTTTGATAGAGAATGAGTCGGAGATATGATCTCATGTCTCTTGTGGCCATTAAAAATATTATGACGTCATCATTATGGCATTCGAACTAAAAATACGAATTTGCATATTATGAAGTCAGCATATTTATGGAAAATTGATTGTATCTCTGTAAATATTGATCAATTTTCTTCCAAATTTTGATATGTTTTAGCTGAGACAATATTTAACAAATGTTGTTTTCACAATTTTTCATTTTGACAAAAGCATCATGTCGTATTTTTGCGATTAAAGGTAGCATGTCAATTTTACACAATTTGCGTGTATTCTCTATGGGACATTACTTTTTCTCAAAACTGGGTTCTACATTTTCGTCTTTCGCGAGCAATATCTCCGTCGTTTTAGTTCGTTTACTTGGATCAAATCAAATTTTAGTTGGATCAGCCCACCTATACTTGTTCCAAACAAGTATTACAAATCTAGTCAGGTGGGCTGTATAACGTACAGACCACCTTATAATTTCGTTAGAATTGCCTTTATTAAATATTTTTCTTATTTCTAACCACTTTTTTGTTGGCAAGATAACTTGAAAATGGCTCGATCAAATGCCTTAAAATTTGGCACACATATGTACAAAACACAGAATTTTTTTCAATCTTGACCTTGACTGATGATGTCATCTAGGCGCCATTTTGTAAAATTTTACGAAAATCAACTCATGATCATATCTTCATAACCAAAAGGTATTTCTCATTCATATTTATCATGATCAAGGTCAATATCCGTCCGGTCAATTTCAGGTCAAATAACGCGCGCGTGCGCGTACGTCCGCGCGTTAATGCGCGCGCAAAATTTTAAAATGCTCAAAATCGTCTCAAAATCATTTTGCATACGTTTTAGGCCATTCTAAGCATTTTATAAAAAAAATCGCGCGTACGAGCATGCGCGCGCGTTTTCGCTCGTAAAAGTATTACACAACATAGATTCGCCATTTTTTTTCTTTTATAATATTCCACATATATATACAAACAAATTTATACCATGTTTGTCTCTTTATGACTATTAATAACGGAATGATCGACCGTTTAACATAAATCTCCGTGCGCGCGAGCTCTTGTAATACATAGCATATATGGGCAAAAACATACCTATACAAAATCCATTGTAGCTCTTTAGGATGCAAGGTGACCCCAATTTTTGTTCATATTTTGATAGAGTATGATTCGGAGATATTGTTTCATGTCACATTTGACCTTCAATTAACTCATGACTTCATTATAATGGCCTCCGAACTCAAAATTCCAATTTGCATATTATGACGTCAGCATATTCATGGAAAATTGATTGTATCTCTGTAAAAAGTGATTGATTTTCTTCCAAATTTTGAAATGTTCTAGCTGAGACAATTTTCTACAAATGAAGTCATCACAATTGTTAATTTTGACAAAAGCATCATGGCGTATTTTTGTGATTAAAGGAGGCATGTCAATTTTCACATTTTGCGTGTATTCTCTATGGGACATGATTTTTTCTCAAAACTCGATTCTACATTCCCGTCTTTCGCGAGCAATATCTACGTTGTTTTAGCTTCATTTACGCTGAACTTCGAGTATGTTGTAGCTGAGACAAAAAGCTATCTCAAATGTACCCTTTATTTTGTCTCAATTTTTTGTTGGATCAGCCCACCTATACTTGTTCCAAACAAGTATTACAAATCTAGTTTATTTTTCTTATTTCGACCCACTTTTTTGTTAGCAAGATAACTTTAAAATGGTTCAATCAAATAACTTGAAATTTGACACACATATGTATAGGCATATAAATAAATCAAAAAAACGTTTTCAACCTTGACCTTGACTGATTACGTCATCTAGGCGCCATTTTGTGAATTTTAACTTATGATAATATCTTCATAACGGAAAGTAATTTCTTATTCATATTTTGCACGATCAAGGTCAATATCGGTCCGGTTAATTTCAGGTCAAAAAATGCGTGCGTGCGCATACGTCCGCGCGTCAGTGCGCGCGCAAAATTTTAAAATGCTCAAAAATGTCTCAAATTTATTTCGCATATGTTTCAGGTCATTTTAAGCATTTTATAAAAAATCGCGCACATGCGCGCGCGTTTTCGCGCGTAACACCATTAAAAAACATAGAATCGCCATTTTTTTTATCTTTCATGATATTTCTCATATTTTTCGAGGAATTTGATACCATGTTTTTCTCTTTATGACCATTAATAACAAGATGAGCTTCAATTCAAGATAAATGTCCGTGCGCGCGGGCTCTTTTAATACATAGCATATATGGGCAAAAACATGCCTAAAAAAAATCCATTATAGCTCTTTGGAATGTACAGTGACCTTCAATTTTTTTTTCATAATTATATAGAGTATGAGTCGGAGATATGATTACATGTCTCATTTGGCCATTAAGTGTATCGTGACATCATCATAATGGCCTTGGAACTCAAAATACGAATTTGCATATTATGAAGTCAGCATATTTATGTAAAATTGATTGTATATCTGTAAATATTGATCGATTTTCTTTAAAATTTCGATATGTTGTAGCTAAGACAATTCTCTACAAGCTCAGTCTACATCATTTTTCATTTTTATGACGTCATCATAGTGAAATTTACGATTAAAGGGAACATATCAGAAATTTCGTAAGTTGCGTGTTATGCCTATAGAAGGTGAATTTCCTTCACATCATTAATCTACATGACATTGTTTTTTAGCAGTATCTCACTTATTTTTGCTCAATTTTGTCTCACATTTTAGTTGACCAGCCCACCTATACTTGTTCCAAACAAGTATTATATGTCTAGTATATTTTTCTTATTTCTAACCACTTTTTTGTTGGCAAGATAACTTAGAAATGGCTCAATCACATGCCTTGAAATTTGGCACACATATGTATAGGCATATGTACAAAGCACAATAACGTTTTCAACGTTGACCTTCACTGATGACGTCATCTAGGCGCCATTTTGTAAAATTTTACGAAAATCAACTCATGATCATATCTTCATAACCAAAAGGTATTTCTCATTCATATTTATCATGATCAAGGTCAATATCAGTCCGGTCAATTTCAGGTCAAATAACGCGCGCATGCGCGCGCAAAATTTTGAAATTCTCAAAATCGTCTCAAAATCATTTTGCATACGTTTTAGGCCATTCTAAGCATTTTATAAAAAATCGCGCACACACGCATGCGCGCGCGTTTTCGCGCGTAAAACTATTGCACAACATAGAATTTCCTTTTTTGTTTTTTTCATAATATTCCACATATATTTACAAACAAATTGATACCAAGTTTGTCTCTTTATGACTATTAATAACGGATTGATCGACCGTTTAACAAAAATTTCCGTGCGCGCGAGCTCTTGTAATACATAGCTTATATGGGCAAAAACATGCCTATACAAAATCCATTGTAGCTCTTTAGGTTGCAAGGTGTTCCCAATTTTTTTTCATTTTTTAATAGAGTATGATTCGGAGATATTGTTTCATGTCTTATTTGACCCTCAATTAACTCATGACGTCATCATAATGGCCTCCGAACTCAAAATTCCAATTTGCATATTATGACGTCAGCATATTTATGGAAAATTGATTTTATCTCTGTAAATATTGATCGATTTTCTTCCAAATGTTGATATATTCTAGCTGAGACAATTTTCTACAAATGCAGTAACTACTATCCTTCATTTTGACAAGGGCATCATGGCGTATTTTTGCGATTAAAGGAGGCATGTCAATTTTTTACATTTTGCGTGTATTCTCTATGGGACATGACTTTTTCTCAAAACTCGATTCTACATTCCCGTCTTTCGCGAGCAATATCTACGTCTATCTCAAATGTACCCCATATTTTGTCTCAATTTTTTGTTGGATCAGCCCACCTATACTTGTTCCAAACAAGTATTACAAATCTAGTTATTATTGTTATCATTAATATCATCATAGTTATTCTTATCGGTAAATTTTAATACTTTTGTTATTATTATTATCATCATCAGTATCATCAATATTATCATTATCATTATTATAATTATTATCGATATCATTATTGCTATTATACTCTTATTGTTATAATCTTTATCATTGTTAGAATATTATTGCATGGGATGTAGGAATATCCAACTAGGTATACCTTTGGATATAAAGATAATGCAAGAGACAAGAAAGAGAAACACAAAAATGAAAACGGAAGAAGAGCCAAGCTAATATATGGAGGCGAATAAAAATAGTGATGAAAGGAGGCAATCCGAAATTGAGCGAAAGCGAGAAATATAGAAATAAATAAAAAATTAAAACATTCATTTTCTTTTCAAGCATGGTATGTACTGTAAATGATGTCCAATCGTATATCAGAGTGATAACCTTCAGCATGGCGGTCTATATTCATGAAAGCAGGCGTCAGCAGTGCTAATGAAAACATTCCCCCTTTTGTGTGAGATTAATATTCTATTCAACCATGGACTGTACATTCTGTCCAACCATATATACAGGTGATGTCTATCATTTGTGTAAACAATACATTTTCCATCTAGTATTATTGTACCAGTATCAACGTTTTCTTAAAGGTAAAGACCAGTATTGGAAACGCCCCAATTTCAAAAAATGAAATGGAAGCTCTCATTACCAATCATGTGAAAGAATATGTTTTGACTAATACATGATGATAACAAATTTGCCGGGAAACCGCCTACTAATTCATATATTTGGTAAATTTGTTTCTCTCATAGTCTGTGAGAGATATAGGGTAGTCCCATATACATCTTTCTGTGTATAGTACTTGTAACTTTACGAAGAATGGGCCAAATTTCTTATCATTTTGATGATTCCAGAACCTTGCAGATGCTAGATGCTAGATGATCAACCTTTTCTGATCGATTTCACAACGTTTCTTTCACAATGCAATCGCATGACCATAACTGGTCTTTACCTTTAATTATTGTAAGGCTGTTATTTGAGTGACTAACATTAAAACTGATCTCCGACCAGTTTTCAGTGTATAATAACACCTGTGGCATGATGTGAAACGGAAGAGATATTTTTTAAATACAAATTACATGGAATGTCATTTTGCTTTATCGTTGCTGATATTTTGCTCCCCACTTTTAAATAAATAGTTTAAAGATTTTGATAAAAGCTCATTGCTATTGTAGACGTGGAAATATCTTAATGGTTCACGAGGCCGTCGTTCACTAATACATGATGATAACAAATTTGCCGGGAAACCGCCTACTAATTCATATATTTGGTAAATTTGTTTCTCTCATAGTCTGTGAGAGATATAGGGTAGTCCCATATACATCTTTCTGTGTATAGTACTTGTAACTTTACGAAGAATGGGCCAAATTTCTTATCATTTTGATGATTCCAGAACCTTGCAGATGCTAGATGCTAGATGATCAACCTTTTCTGATCGATTTCACAACGTTTCTTTCACAATGCAATCGCATGACCATAACTGGTCTTTACCTTTAATTATTGTAAGGCTGTTATTTGAGTGACTAACATTAAAACTGATCTCCGACCAGTTTTCAGTGTATAATAACACCTGTGGCATGATGTGAAACGGAAGAGATATTTTTTAAATACAAATTACATGGAATGTCATTTTGCTTTATCGTTGCTGATATTTTGCTCCCCACTTTTAAATAAATAGTTTAAAGATTTTGATAAAAGCTCATTGCTATTGTAGACGTGGAAATATCTTAATGGTTCACGAGGCCGTCGTTCAACTAAGCTAACAGTTTGGTCTCATGTGCCTACTTGAAGTATTTACACAATTATGATGGGGGTCGTTAGTCCGGACGCTAAACAAATTAAAGATTTCACTTTTACCAATGGATTCAACGAATAATATGCATATACACATTAACCATCGTAAATATCTGTCCTTTTGAATATTATCCGACATAAATGTTAAAATCTTAATAAATATTGCTTTTAAGCCTCTTCAAATTTAGTGTTTGAAATCAACCCACTGTCTGGATAACCAACCTGTCCGGTCGCACGATATGGGGCTGTACGTACATGGTTAACTTAATCATCGTTCAATAAATCATATATGGTTCTGCCTTTTCTAATTTAGGCGACCAAGGAAAAGGACCATTTTAGTAATCATCATGTAACTGTTCAAAAGGTGATGGATCCAACACCATCATCATCAACATTATGGTGCTATTTATTTTGTTAAGAGGAACGTTGATATTACTGCCATCATTCTTTATACAAATTGATCATCAACCTTCAAAATATTGATTAGTAAACAGGTAATAGCAAGAATTAAGCAGATAAGTATTTTTTTTTTTGCAACACCATCAATATGTTGAAGGCATAATCGGTTGCACTTTATGCGATTAAGGAAATATATTAGCTGTCATCCATCATGTCTCCGAAAAAGCCAATTTGATGATGAGCTTTCCTTTGATAGATATGTGATTAGTATAATGGTATTATATGTCCTCAAGCTTGTAGTACATTGTTTAGCGATGATTGATCATCAAAGGAGGTAAACGTTCATTTAAAATAATTATAAAGAATATTAATAGCCGGTATGACGTTTGAAAAGCAATGTAATTATACGGTAAGTGCGAAATTCCCCACCCCCATGTAAATTGGCACATTAAAATAAAGTTTTTTCGCCAAAGATCCATTAGATGAGTTCACGGCACAATGCAGCATTTTACAAGATGATAAACTGCATGTCTCATCTCAAAAACTTGCTCTTAAAAATGGTTGAGTTCTTGGAGGCATGGAAACAAATTGTGAGCCTTTTCGTTGTTATCATGCAAGTGTGGACGTACAACAGGTAAAAATGTTCACTGAAAAGCATGGTTCTTCAAATGACTTCATTTTTGTCCATATGACATGTTGCAGCTCAAAAAGATGGGCCTCATTGTTTGTGTAATCCCATATGCATCTTTCTGTGTACAGTGCTTTTTTTTTTTTATCAAGACTGGGCCAAATTCTTATCATTTTGATGATTCTAGAACCTCGCAGTTAACACCAATACTGATATGCTACATGATCAACTTGTTCTGATCGATTTCACACCGTTTCTTTCATAATGCAATCGCATGAAGTAGAAATGCAATATACATTTCCATGACAATACTACGGTATTTGTGGAAAATTATGAATTTGTGTAATTCCTTTTAAAAGTATCTTTATTGCCTGTCTTTGATTACCTTTCTTTAATAATCTTACTTGTCGGGTAGGCAATGGGTGTAACTCACACAAAGTGAACACATTTTAATAGCCTTTTTCTGATTTTACTGTAATATTTTCCTTTTTAAAAATCGTCGTTATGGAAGGGAGGAGTGTAAGTTTCGAAAAGTAATCTTTTCTAACGAAGATATATTTGTGGAATATACATTGACATCAAAGCGTCAATATGTTTATTGTTATACTCTTGTGAAAAGTTAAAATTATAATTCTATGCCTTCAGTTTTAATAATGTTTAAGTATGTACCCTTTAAGGGAAAGCTTACTGATATATGATAAGCTTTTATTTAAAGACAACTTTATTTTTTTTAAAATATGTAGCCTTCCAATAATTTCTTATTCATATTATATTTGACGATGAGCCATGCATCGAGTCTTTCGTCTTCTTTGTGCATGGCTGATCGTCAACAAAATGGAGTTAAGTCTTTTGTTAAAGGCCCGGTCACACAGGGAGGACGCATGGGGAACGCACGGCCAGCGCATGGGAAATTTGCAATTTTGGCCAGTGCGTTGTCGTGCGCCCAACTTTTGACACCAAATGCATAGCGTGTTGCTAGCGCGCTGAGCGCATACAGGGCGCATACAGTACGCATACAGACCGTACCCAGAGCGCACATGATAACAACTTCCACGAATGCACAGCGTGTTGCTAGCGCGCTGGACGAATGGTCCACGCATGCACCGCGTTCTACGACGCACGGCCAGCGCATTGTAAATCGGAAAAGGCCATGTGCCTAACTTTTGTCATGATTTTGGAAAAGCTAGCGAGCTGACACAAAATGCACAGCGTGTAGCTAGCGCGCTGTGCGTATACAGGGCGTGTGCCCCGCGTATGTCTGGCGCTGGTCTAGCGCGCTCAACGCACGTCTGGCGTGCCTTTGGCGTGTACATTCATGCGTCGAGCTCTACGCACACTTTTGAGCATGCTCAAAAAATCCCGACGCACACAGCGAATGACGACGAATGCATAGCGCTGGTCCAGCGCTGGTCCAGCGCGCTCGACGAACGAGTAACGAGTGATGGCGCACGCCTAGCGAACGACAACGCACTGGCCAAAATTGGAAATTTTCCATGCGCCGGCCGTGCGTCCCGCATGCGTCCCCTCTGTGTGACCGGGCCTTAACTCTGGTTGTTGCTACGGCAGGCAGCTAGTGGAACTGAACTCGTTTAATCAAATTATGGAAATGCAAGCATCACTTTAAACAAACAGAACTTTGTTATTCCTGGCTCATATTTCCTGATTGAGATGTTATATGGAAGGGCAGAAATTGAACTTTCTCGAAATATTATTTTCTCTTTGAAATTCAGATACCGCCCGCCAAATGACTTTTTTGGCTTCCTCTCTTCAAATTGTTTTTAATCACTCATGAGTGAAAATGCATCATATGAGTTGGTTCAAATGAAAGGAGAGGATCTAAGCTTTAAAAATATGTGTCATTTATTAATTATAATTGTGATTAAATTATGATAAAACATCGATAATTCTCGGTTTCGTTTTTTCTGGGACGCACTGTATAGTCCCTGTCACTCTGTCTCTATCTCTCTGCCTCTCTGTCTCTCTGTCTTTTTGTCTCAACATGCTAACAGTCTCTGTTTCCTTCTCTCTATGTGTATCTCTTTCCCTCTCCTTCACTCTGACCTATTCGGCTTTATATTGTCATTTTAACACCTTCAATGATTAATTGTTTACTTAATTGGTTACGTTTTCCCCGCCGTTAAAAACAGAAACCGCCATTCATAATGACACAAAGCATTAATGCACCATATTGTTAGATGGTATTGAAACAGTCTTTGTACGTCGTTTCATAAATTATGGCGGGGAAATTAAAGTCAGTCCTGAAATGGTTGTTTCCCCAGAATAAATTGCATGTGGCATATTGTTCTCATTCATACTCATTCGTCTTGTTGCATGAGAATTTAAGAACTAAACAGATGAAGACAAAATGAAGCAATAAAGAAAAATACCTACGTTACAAAACTATTTATTTTTTACATAGGCCTGTGTATGTGTAGACATGCTTTTATTTTTATTTTTTAAACCAAGCTAATTAATCCAACCGTAGATAACTCATACCTCCACTTGGACCCAGTCAAGCGGAGTAATCATCTACAGATCAATAAAAACAATATTATGTGATGTGCGTGTATGCGATGCAATGACTAGTTGACGGCCACACCCTATCGACCGATCGGGACATGCTTTGAATGTGAGATAAAAAAAAAAAAAAAAAAACTTTAATATGAACACACATTTCTAGACGCTCCGACAGGATTTATTGCAGTGACCGAAATGCATTTTTCTCGTCACTTGACATTGCATATTTGTTGCCGAATATACCTTGGATGTTTTGTTAATGTATACACGTTTATTCATTTTCAAGCTTATACATACAAGTTTACTAGATCTACATTGTATTTAGATTTCGATATACTAAATTTGCCTACTTAATTTGGTTTAATGTCATGACAATATTTGTAAGATAAAACTGGAGAAATTGACAACTATATTTTTGAACAAGATAATGTAGAAAACTTAAGGAGTCACGTTGTTTTTCCTTGTCACAATGTTTTGAATAGTTTTCCTTCATGCTTTGCAATATATCGGGATTCTAGATTGATTAAGATGGTCCCAAAGCCGTCTTTTACCGTTGTAACACAGTTTCACATTTTGTTCGACAGTAATCATCAATTATTAATTCCCTTTATTTCTACCATTATCTTTCTATAGACACAACTGAAGAACCAGCTGCATCCCCGCTTAACTAACTGGAGGAGGTAGAGTCACGTGACCGTCGCACCTGTCACCTGATCGATTTTGAATAGACAGGATGCAGAAAGGACGAATACTTCATTGCCTTATTCTTGTTGCTGTGATATGTGCCAGCACGTCAAGGGTAGTCGCCATTGCAGGTAGGCACATCACGCACACGACATGGGACTGGTGGGGAAAAAAGAGTATTGGAAATGTATTTATGATGATGCAGGAGGGACAGGGAGATAGAGAGAGGGGAGAGAGGGGGGAGGGATGGGAGCAGAGTGAAAGAGAATGAGGGGCAGAGAAAGAGCAAGCGAGAGAGAGAACAAAATAAAACACAACAATTACAAAGACATAGCCATGGTAGCCGTCGCCATTACTTGTAAAGTGATAATAATCCAACATTATGGATTCTATTGATTTGATTTGATTTGATAACAATTCAATTCGTGCAGGTAATCTGGTAAAAATAGAGAGAGTAGGTAGGGGCGAAGAGGAAGTGGAGGGATTTAGGATGAGACATATTGGCCCGAATTCACAAAGGAGGTTTGTCGACAAACCTAGGTTTATGTGCGTCATAAGTCGCGTTTCGATGCGTTTCAGACCAAGGTTGAGATAAACCTAGGTATAAAACGTGTCAAAACGCGTCAAACCTCCCTTGTGAATTCAGGCCATTTAGTACAGCAAAAGCGTTAGTATTTGAATGAGGAAGACTAAAACATTTACAAGTACAGGTGCTAAATGAGAAAGCGATGCTATAAGAGGATGGTATATACATAGAGAAAGAGAGGGAGAGACAGAGAGAGAGAGAGAGAGAGAGAAGGAGAGAGAGAGGGAGCTAGGAGAGAGAGAGAGAGAGAGAGAGAGAGAGAGAGAGGGGGGGGGGGAGAGAGGGGGGGGGGAGAATAAGAATGAAGCATGAGCATTGATGGGGGAGAAAGAGATTCAAAGGGTGGGCTTCTTGTGCGTGCGTGTGTGAAAGTGTGTGTGGTGGTGTGTGTGCGTGTGTTTGTGTGGTAGGAGGACAGCAATTGATTGCTATATTTATCAATAAAAGTGAATAAAAACGGAGACACCGACAATAAAAAGATATTTACAAGGTGGAGCATTTTGCTATCTTTTCTTACTACGTCACATTCTTACCAACCCTGTTGGCAATAATCTACCCCTGAAATGCCCGACATTTCATCCTCTTTCCTCACTTTCCCTATAATAAGCCACGCTTGCTAAATACATCCGTAAAGCGCATCTAATCCTATATATTGAAAGCAGGCAAACAAAGTCATACAGTCGTCATGCTATTTACATTAGTATATTAGTTTGGAGAAGGCGCCACTACTACCACTAAAGCTAATTGAACACTCTCTTTATTGACTCTCTTTAGTATTGAAAACAAACATCATAATTCGATAAATTGCTCCCTTAGCCCGCACAGCCTTGTCCTATATAGATATATCTGTTAGTCATGTTGTTTATTGCTTTTGTGCCGTATTGGATTCTCAAGCCGTCGCGCAATCTATCCATTCGGAAGTAATACGTGTATCTCATCAAGTTAATTGCAATGAATGATGTATAAAGCTAAACATGTACCATTGTCAATGTAGTCCAAGAGTAATACAAAATACACCAGTGAGGTTCATAGAGTTTAAGGGAAAAAGCAGATGTTTTTGCATCTTTTGAAAAATCAAATACAAATATTGAATCACCAATAATTGATTTACATAAAATGCGACAACTGAAATACATTAAAAAATACATTCATATAACCGAAAACTTGAGAGTATGAAGGTAAATCAAATAATCCAGATAAATGCAGAGGCCAACTATACACCAGAAGTATGAATGCTTGAGTCGATAGCAGTTATCATCATGATCACGAGGGGAGTAAATCTGTTGTTCGCTTCAAGAGAAAGTATTGTTTATAATATATATCTTTGAATTATTAAATAGCTCATCTTTGAAACCTAGAGACATATTTTGTTTATCCTGATACCAAGTGGTTTAGAACAATGGGGGTTTTCAAGGGGAGTTGGTTATCATTTATATCATAATAACCGTGCACTTAAAATGTAGTTTCGTGGCATGAACATAATTGCTAGGAATTACACGGAATTCTCAACGAACATCTTTCATACGGTTTACCAGCAGTTAAACTCATGTGGTAAAAATTGTTCCATAATTCTATTTCGCCTAACCACATACAGATATCCGTCTGGTAGATGGCTCCTCCCCGAACGAGGGTCGTTTGGAGGTGTCTGACCCCGCCCAGGGGTGGGGCACTGTCTGTAGCATCGGATGGGACATCAAAGACACAGAGGTTGTCTGTCGTGAGCTGGGCTTTCAAGGCGCCAACTCATTCGTCTCCTCCAATTCTCCGTTCGGCCAAGGAAGTGCACCTATCCTCATCACAAACTCAGATTGCAATGGAAGTATGTTCAATTAATTTTCATTTTATTTATTCCATAATTCCACCAAAAGTATATTTTTAACAGATAACATGCAAATATCCCGTTTTTAAACGTGCAGAAATGCATAAATATTTAAAAAAATTGAGGAAAAATTACAAGTATGGGAGGAAAAAAAACGAGAAGAAAAGAAAAGAAATATGCACCGGAATATACAAACAATTGAATTATGTATGATGTCATCATTTTTATTTCATCATCAGTCGTGGTTTCGTTTCTGGATTTGCCTTTTGATTCAACTTCTGACTTATGTATTGACAAAGAAAAATGACAGTTTAAGAAATCACAACTATGATTTAGCCATTGATAGTTCAATGTTGACCTGGGGGCGTGGGGTGGGGGCTTGCCGGAAATATAAGTGGATGAACCAGCCCCAAAGAACCAAGCCATGAGATTGGGGGTTGTGTCAATACTGTTTTCTTCTTGCTTGCCTCTTCACCTTTCTCTCTCCTCTCTCTATCACTCCCTTTCGCATTGTTTACCTATACACAAATCGAGGGGGTATCACGTGCCCCTTGTCTCCCACATATATGCCCCTGATTAGTACTAGCTCATTGATTATTTGAAGTTATCATCCATCTTTCAGATGAAAGCTCCCTCAACGACTGCATTTTCGATGAGACAGCCTCTCGCTGCACACATCAGCAAGATGTAGGCATAATTTGTCAAAGTAAGTACCAAACATTATTTGTAAAATGCCCCTAGGGCGGCACAATTCCCCCTTCCCCAAATGTCAAGCCCCAATCCCACCCGTACCACTTAAAAAAGGTGAACATTGGTTTCCAAAATGGGCACTAGCTGGTAGTGCCCCTAAAATCCGCCACTTCATGAAGCACATATCCCTATAGGCTAGGAATATTGTGTTTTGAGGTCAAACAAATTGCAATAGAATTTTTTTCACCGGAATGCATTTCAGTAAGGTCCCCAAAATGACATACTAAAAGTCCAAAAAAATCCATGTAGTGGAAGTGTGTCTAATTTGCATAAATCCAAAATGGCGCCAATTCTACTGTTTTCACCTAGATTTGGTCAAAATTTTCACATTACATACCTTTAAAAATACTTTTAGTGTACTTTGAATGTCTAAAAAGATATTTTCAAGAATGCTTATGTTCGCGCAAAGTTTCAGGTGCCTAATTGAGTGTCCTAATTTGCATAAATTCAAAATGGCTGCCAAATCAGGCATTTTTTATATTTTTTTAGAGAATTGATTATAATTATAATTCTTGTCCTATGTAATATCAGAATAATTTCGACAACACTTGTTCATGTTGTAAAAATATTTTTAAATTTCAAACATATCATAATTAGGTTCTTTAGTTTGCATAAACACATACATATTCAATTTAGTTTTGTTTCTCACCTTTCAATGCATTCCAGAGTAGCTATAACATACATTGGTTCACAAATCTGAGTTCAGTTCTTATTGGAAGTCTCCAACAAACATACATTTATGTGGCACGCTGGTCAGTAGTATCATCAAGTTCTAGGTCTGGTGGTGGTGAGTTGGTGCAACTAGTGCCACGACAATCAGTGCAGGCTGTTGAACATTGGAGGCCATACTTCCGGCACGTGCATTTCTTGGTTGCACAGTCTTTCTTGCATCCACATCTGATGACTTTAAGGAGTGATGCGGGTGCTGGTGGTTTATCAGTTTGTATTGGAAGATACTTCCCATCCGTGACCTGCCAACCCCAGTCTACCGGTGTCAGTTTGTCTGCCATTCCTTTCCATTCTAGTATCTGATAGTACACACGCAGACTATGGAACTTTGCTGCTGCTGAAGTTGGGGGCAAAGTCTTTGCTTCTAAGGCAGACGACATTGACGATACCTTTACGCAATATCTTCTGTACCTCAAAGAATCTAGATCTTCTGTTGAGTCACCACCATACAGGCATACAAGTGCCTTCTCTCCAGCTGTAACAATGGTCTCCTTCAGGTCTGATGCTGGCTGACTAAATGCCTTGGCAAGCTCACAGAAGTCGTCATTCTTCATGATTTTCTTCAGTGCTACGCCTTTCCCTAGTCCAAATATGCGAGACGTTGTGTCGCAGCCCAGAAGCGCATGGACAGAAAGAATGTTGCCACACACACTACTTCCTAGAGTTTCCTTCAGCTTTTTGATATTCCATGTTCGATTCTTCTTGGAGTTTGCCTTGGGCTCAGGTGCAAAGAAGACGTCCTTTGCATTCAGATCAGCGTGGTAGATCAGCAAGATGAGAAGGTCTGTATCATCCCCGACAAGAACTGTGTCTTTAAACTGAGCTGCTTCTACCGCTGTAGTAACAATTAAGAGATCTGCATCTCCTCTTGCATGAGATACAGTGCAACCATGCATTTCGAGCTTGGAACTGAGTAGGTTTATGAAGCGTTGCTTGTTAACTTCATTTGCAAGAAATTCGTCTTTCTTGGATTTGATTACCATGTCCTCTGCAAAGTTGACAGTCAGGCCTTGACAACCTCCTGATCGTCTAAGATGTGTTGCGTCCTTGGTTGACGGACCGCCTTGATAGCCATCAAAAACAACCGTTGGCCTTCCATATTTGCTGCTGACATAATTGACATATAGCTGGCATATGTTGTTGAAAGTGCTCTCACGTGGCCAAGGAAAACGGTGAAGTAGTGCACCACCATCCAAAACATAATGAACATCACCACTGGGTAGTGTCTGCTCTCGTGTCAGCTCATGTTCAAACACCTTCCAAAGTGCATCTGCTAGGACTGGTTTGTCGGCCTGTAGGGGGAGACATGATGATTCAAACAGAGCAGGGGGGTGACTGCATAACTCGTAGCTGAAAACTGATGCTAAAGTATCTTCACGTTCCCTACTGACAATGACCAGTCTCTGGAAAAGGAGCTGTGGGTCTACATGAACAGATTCATCGCCGATCTTTACAGCAGTCCTTGCACCTAATGTCACTGCTTGATCACTTCTTTTGAATGAATGTTCATCCACTTTCTTTCCAGCCATGGAGTTCAGTATCTTGTTACCGACGTCTTTGGATTGGTCTACATTTACAGTTTCATCTGCAGTCATTCCATTCGCTATACTGTGCAGAGTAGTGTCTGGACTGAATGGATTACGTTGGCTGAGGTAGTTCAGTATTTCCAGCGTGTCGCTAACATCCCTACTCTGTCTGGCACTTGATACATCTTTGTGTTGCTCACTTGTGAAGAGGTAAGCATTAGTAAGATCTTGCATTGCGGCGTTTACTTCTGCACGTATTGGCATTGACAGAAGCCAAACTGTACGTTGGATTTCGGACATACCACTGCCCCTTGTAAGACCACCACTTGTCTTTAAACTTCTCATTAACACCTGTTCTATGATGAGATCGGTAGACAGTCCTGCCCAGTAGCGATCACTTCTCCTTACTACGTGATACCCTTCTCGGAATCTCATGTAGACTTCAGGGTGTGTGTGTGGTAGTTCACGCATCATTTGCAAGTAGACATAGGCAGATTTAGCATACAGGATGTGTCCAGAAGCGGCAAAATATGGTAGCATGTCATGGATAGCCTGCAGATGAAGCTCCCAGTTTCCTGTTCTCTCAGCTTTGATAAACTTGCGCAAAATGTCTATCATGTCCATATACTGCAACCAGAGAACTGCTGTTCGCGTGGTCAAGGTCTCCTTCTTGGCCTTTATTTGCCTAAGAATTTGGTCAATGACTTCAGAGGAACAAATTTCACCCACCAATGCTGTGGCAGACAAGAGCCTATCATACAGTTTTTGTGCTTCTCCCAAATCTGTTTCTTTGATATCTTGTTCCTTCATGGTATCTGTTGCAGGTTCATTTACGTCTGTGCCACAAGGAAACTGAACTTCAGAAGAATGGTCTCCCCCACGTGCTACTCCATGCACCTCTTCTGGAGGTTGCTGTTCTACATGTGCTGCATCACAATTGGTTTCAGGAATCTGCTCTTCTTCAATTGCTACATCACAATGAAGATCAGGAAGTTGCTGGTCGTTGGTAGTTGTTCCAGAGGGAACTCCAGTGGGCTGCTCCCCGAAGTTAGCTACTCCACATGGAACACCTGGGTGTTGATCCTGCTCACTAGGAACTTCCGGAGGTTTCTCCTCGTTAGTTGGCAGTTGTACGTTATACAAGTCTGCTATCAGCATGGTATTTAGCGCAGCATCAACGAGGAAATGGCCCCGCACAGCTCTAGAAATTGCTTTTCCACCCAGCATATGGCTCACCGAGTTGCTGGCATACACTACTTCAAGAAGTTCCTGGAGTCCTGAGCCCGTCATCAAATGCCCTATACTTCCCAGGAAGCTCATTTCAGTGTGCAATCCTCCAAGTCTCAGAACGATCTGCTTCAAGTCACTGTCACTTGGCTGGCTCCTGATTATTGTGAGTGCCTTCCACCAAAGCGGCTGATCAAAAGTCAGAACAGGTGTAGTATTATACTGTTTAGCATGGGCACAGACAAAACGCAGAGTGGAGTAGACACAAGATGGATCACTAGGATTCATGTCAATCATGGGGAGAAACATAACAGATGACTGTCCAGGGTAGTTGCCCTTGTTTACCATCTGCATCGTTCCGGACCAAGAAGGCCTTGGGGACCGCAGGAGTAAAGATGTCTTCCACAACACATCAAGGTTTGATGTTGGATCTTCTGTTCCCCAATTCACAATCGGCTGGTAGACCAGAGGTTGTACAGTTGTAGATGCTTTGAAATATTCAATGTTGATGCGTCCAACAGCAGCGATGTCCTCAGCGGTTACCGTTTCTCTAGGTACAGGCTTACAGCACTTTGTCCCTGGGGTTTTGGTAGCTATGATGCCCATTCCGTGGAAAGTACCTGATCCATCAAGAGTGTCGATATTATGGTCGACATTGTCTGCAATATACTGAATGCACTCTCCTGGTTCATAGCCTGGTAGTTCAGTTCCTTGAGAAACTGCTGCACTTCTTTCATATTTCTTAACCTCTTGATAAGAGCAGGAGAAGCATTGCGCATGCAGTGTGTCGATCAGAAAGCGAGACGAGAATTGATGATGCATTTGTATTCCAAGTCCAAGCTGGAGAGGAGCAAGGAGAACCCTTGGCCGTATTGCGTGCATTATGGCTTGCCCAATAGACGCCAGTTTCACATCTACCTTTTTGCCAACAAACATGTTCCTTAATAGCAATTGCAGGGAATCAGGGAGAAATGCAAGTGCAGCAGTGGTAGACGACATTTCAGCAGGAGTTGGGTAAACGTCACTTGCAATTTTCTTTAACTTGACGTCATTCTTTATGAGCGAGGCAGCAGTCTTTATAATCCTCATTTTCTCCTGCTCTGGTGTGTTGTCCTTTGGCTGCTTGTGGAATTCATACAGAATAGCACTAACTGTGCTACAAAATGTAACTACATCATGCTTTCCGTTCAGTTCAGTTATAACGATTCTCTCACCAAAGTGCCCCTGTATTTTGTTTTTCATGTATACCACACTGTAGGCCTCGTGATCTGTATCCAGTAAATACTGTTGCATCTTAGTAACGAGATCAACTACTGTTGTTTGTTCCTCATCATTTTCCTCCAGGAACTCAACTACTTTTAAGAATGCAGTCAATTTCACCTCCTCTTTAGGTCGGCCAGTTTTAGCCTTTTTGGAAGTGCTTGTGCTCACAGAGTATACCTTTGGTATTTGTTTGTCAGTTTTAAAGTTCACCATGCATTGTTTATGGTATATAGCATCAGCTGCGGGAAGATCATTGATAGATGCAAGTCTTCCAGACACAATTTGGGACCAAGTATCATTTCTTTGTATGCATATCTGTGTAACAGAGTCCTGGAATTCTTTGGTTCTGACAGGGAAAACGTCAAATCCTCGCCTTTTCCCATCATACTTAGCAGGTTGTCCACAGAATATACAGTGCTTTCTGAAATCGAAGGGTGGTTGGAGTGAACGAAGTCCTATACGTTCTTTTTCAACTTTAACATGTTTTGATGCTACCTCCTTTGCGATTCTATTTGGTTCACAGTAGTTTCGACGGCATTTCACATGTACAACTTGTCCAGGATGTACATTTATATTGCTTTCACGTTGTTCGCTTGCACGATTCACTCCATCACTGCCTTTAGCTCCTAGCTCAACTGTAGGCCCTCCATCACTCAATGATTTATTGCAAAAACAACAGCACTCCATGGTGTAAATGCTTAATATAAGGCAAATGATATGACATCTAAATATATACAGTTAAGATCAATAAAACTTCAGCTGTGAATACTGTACACTTGGAAAAAGTCTATACTCCATTGTTGAACGGGGCTCTGGAGGAGTGTGCCTATTCTAAACTTGGCAGGTATCTATTCTACAGTTAGATGGTGTATATTGTCCTTTATTCATTTGGAGTAATAATGTCCATTCTATCTAGTTGAACGGTATCTAATACTGCTCTGGTGGAAGCTTGACTTCTACAGTTGAAGGGTGACTCCTATCCTGCATTTCTATTTGAAGGATGTCCCAAGTTGAAATGAGGGTTTCTATTCTATATAGATGTAACATGTCTATTCTACAGTTGGGACCTGCATACAATTGAAACAGATAGTAACACAATATATTGGTCATTTATGCAGAAACTAAAAAAATCACAAGAGCGATTCAGTGACACTAAATTCTTTCTGACAATTGACTAGAATAATAATATTCTTAAAATTATACACAAAACGTATGGGAGAGTGTATGGGAGAGGAACGATGCTCACATAATTGTTTTGGGGCTTGACCAACTGACACTGAAATATTAGTAAGGCAGCCTAGCCAAGACCCTCTGATCTAGATCTCAAATCCACCATACTTTTCTGTCAAACACATTTGAAGGGCCCAACAGGGCTATCCAATGCCGCCGCTAAGACTAATAAGGCCATGAAGCTAGCGCCATCGCTAGCCGGCCGGCCAGCGCTAGCATTGGAGCAATCCTTAGTCCTTACATCTTCTACGGCTATAGCTGGCCTAAATCTAATAAAATAGCTAAATTTACCGTTTATCAGACTCATAATGTGTTCCTCTGAAATGGTTTATGTCCATGTCAATCCCTGCTACAGCAACTACAGCCCCCGTCATATTGCTGTAGGCACGTGTGTAGGCTTGCCTTTGTAGCTATCGAGAAAGTTTCTCACCTCTCTAAAGTAAACTGTTGCACTGTGAATAACTTCTAACCAATCCAACGACCATGCGGCTAGGTAAAGCCTCTCCCCTATACATACATGTACATGTAGCCCTACCAACAGCTCTTGTGTTTGTCGGATACTCATAAGGGCTAGTTTTCTGAATATTTTATTTTTGTTTTTATTTAATACAGTCTAGTTATAGTCTAGTGCATGCATAATGAAATAATATAATCTGCAAAGGGGATAAACTGAACATAAATTACATGTTAGACTGTGTGGGTGTGGGTGTGGGTGTGGGTGTGGGTGTGAGTGTGCGAAGGGGTTTGTTTGAGGTGTGTGATGTACATGTAGCATATGGGTATTTTAGTTGATTACAAATGTACAGCAGATTACTTTTCCAACTCTATTAGTGCCACAACAGCTCTACAAGTTGAAACATATGACAAAACCTATGTGTAAATCTTAGTATATTGGCGGCCATTTTGGATTTATGAATGCTGCGATGCACAATTAAACAAGATGTACTTCTGTATATGATATATACACCATATTACATTCATATAAATGTGAAATGTGTGCTTTAAAGTGCCAAAACAATTACCTATGATAAGAAATGCAACTCGATATCGGTGAAAATCTTCGAAAAAGCGGCCATTTTGGATTTATGCAAATTAGGCACACTTCCACTACTTGGATTTTTTTGGACTTTTAGTATGTCATTTTGGGGACCTTACTGAAATGCATTCCGGTGAAAAAAATTCTATTGCAATTTGTTTGACGTTTACCTAAAAAATGACACAATATTCCTAGCCTACTAGGCTGATCTACGGTCTTACATGTCGCAGCGGGCGCCGAACCCTTCTTTTTAAAGATAAACGAAAGAAATATGTAATTACCGCGAAACTTTCGACCCTGAGTGTGAAACAACGCAAGTTCTGTTCTACTAATATGATCCACAGCATCTCCTTCGGGGTGTTTTAAGCGATTTCAATTTGGTCTCTTATAAAATACTTACTCTTGAGTTTATATTGTGGCATTTTAATTTCGAAAACAATGTCGATAACAGGAGTGAACAGAATACCATTTTTAATGAATGACGTCCCTGAAGACATTGTCATAGAGGTGGGTTATTTTTCATTGTGACCCGACATCTGCTCCGACATGTCCGGCGACCATTACTCCATGCTTTATTTTGCCAAAGCTATATTTGGGTTCATTTTTAATAGCGTTGCAATCACGTTCGAGGTTACGGTTATAATCAAGGTTAGTGTTTGGTTTTGTCGTATAGATGTGTCCAGTGGCGTACGCAGGATTTTTTTCAAGGGGGGGGGGGGTTTAAAATCAAAAGGGGGGTGTTTTCTCCTGCGTACGCGCCTGGATGTGTCCAGTGATGAAGTTAGGAAATTGGTTAGTGGAGAATACTGACCTCGTAGCAATGGATGTCCGAGGATATTATGTAGTACCCTCGTCTTGATTTATACAGAGTAAAATTGGTGAGATAAAAAAGGAAAATGAGAAGAAGGAGGAGAAGAAGAAGGAGGAGAAAAAGAAGAAGAAGAAATACATAAATACCTTTGAGGTAACCTTTCAAAGACTTTTCATCTTCTTGTTGTTTTCCCTTTTCTATTTTGACGCGACCGCAAAGACTTTTGAAAAATCAACGTACGGCAATTCATATACGTGTAAGTGAGTTTGTCCGAGGATATTTTGTAGTATCCTCGTCTTGATTTATACAGAGAAAAATTTGAATGAGCGAATATGACGACGACATATTACGTAATTCAAGCACTTTGTCTTTAGACAATACAATAGGCTTTGATTTTTTCACAGTCATTGTGATCGTGTTTTGTGTTGTTTTAAATCTCACTTATATACCCCCAACAGAACCCGGTTACATCGGCTGCTTCGGTGATTCCTTCGAGCGCCTCTTCCAGGGCGCATCCTTCGACGATCCCGTTGGCATGACCATAGATGCTTGTCTCGGCTTCTGTAGGAATCAGAACTTTCCGTTCGCTGGTGTGGAGTACGCAAGCGAGTGTTACTGCGCAGACTCGGACACGCGTTACGACGCGCAAGGAACGTATGACGACTCGGAGTGTCAGTACATCTGCTCGGGAAACACGTTGGAGCGATGCGGCGGGAACAGGCGGATTTCAGTCTTTAACAGTACGTACATTTTTGTAAATCAATGGAAAGTGGCGTACGGTAGCTTATGTTTAAATGTTATACTTAAAAGTATAGGCTTGTTGCTATTGTCCGAGCACTGTCGACTCAATACCGGAGACTAACTGTTGCACAGCAGTCGGAATTAAAAAAAAAAAAATACTTTTTATAGAACATTTGCTTTCAAATGTATCACTGCATCATTCAAATAAATTTAACACAGCTATAATATAATTTCACCCTCTTATTTGTATTTTTTCTGTAAATATTGAAATAATATGTAGTGTAACATCCTTTAAATGCTACTGTTTGGCTTGTTGTTTGCCTGCTCGGATAATTGTGACAAATCGCTATATCTTGTGATAGTGCAAAGATGATATCAGTCTTCACCTGTTCTACACATTTTTACATAATAGCAGTGAAGGGATGTTACTTTGTCTACCAAAGCAATTGTTGAGGGTAGAATGAGGAACTGTATATTTTGTCCTCTCCTTTGTCCGTTATGTTCATAGTGACTGTCAATAACTACTGTGTGGAAATTATTTTTTTCTCACTATTTACAAAGTGACACCTAGTTTCAACCAAGTACCTTTAAATGACAATATACCTTTATTATTTTGCATAGCTACGCTGGGATTTTGTGATGACCCAGGAGAACCAGAGTATGGAACGCGACAGGGGGACTGGTTCCGTTATGGAGCGTCGGTTACCTTTGACTGCGCGGAGGGATACAATCTGACCGGGAATCAAAGCGTTCAGTGTCTCAGTGTGGACGGATCACCGTTGGTTGATTGGAATGCTGATACGCCCGTGTGCTTAGGTATGTTATCAACGAATTTCTGGAAAAATAGGCCAGTTTTTATGAAGGAAATGGGAAGAATCAAAGACATACAGTGACAAAAATATTGATTTTTTTTTGTCGCCGATGAAATAATTCTACCACACAACCGCCTAAAAAAGTACAATTGAAAAAAGATTCAAGCAATTAAATCGTAAAATCTTAAGCAGGGATGATATTTCTTAAACGCTTAGCTCGTACCCATACTTTTGGCAACAAAAAGAAAAACATTTTAATTTCTAGTCCCGCACTTGTTCTGTATCTTCATAATTAAATGCCCTATTTAACAATGAAATGCGATAATGTTTCTCTATGACTGCAACATTTACAATCAGAAAATAAGTAGCTATATTTTTGAACATCTGAAAGGACTCAGTCACGATGCTTTCAAAAGATTAACTCAACGATAACAAACAGAAGCACATGATGATACTATAATCTTTTACTTGGATTTGGATTATACATTCTGTAAAATGTAATATAACAATGACATGTGTTATGATATGAAGAAAAATATGTTACGATTGTTATGCTTCTTTTTCTCTAATAAAAGAAGTGTATATAACAGTAGTTAAAATTAGTTCTATTGCCCTTTCATTTTTATTTAAACTGCGACATTTTGGCTGGATGCAATTTACGAGAATGTGCCGATTTGCTTGCTTAATTTCCTCAACTTTTTGTTGCTCAATCATTTCGCAAAGTATAACCAGATGCTCTCTTGCATCCATTCTAGTTTATGTTGGCCTGACGTCTGTCATTTGCGTCGTTTGACTGTTTAAAGCCGGCGTGTCATCATCATTATCATCATCATTCTCAGCGTCTCATGATCATCATTATCATCATCATCGTCTTCGTCATGCATGTCTATGCTGTTACTGTTGACACCTTTCGCCACTGTAGGCTATGCATGAGATATTTTCCCTTTTCTCGTTCGAAACTGTCAATCACGTCGCTCTTTCGCAAGGCATATTCGTACTGTTCACTGCTCATCGTCGCTCATTCTTGCTTCACATAATCATCTCCGTCTGCACACAATCGCTTTGAATGTTGCCTTCATCGTATCCATCTGCATATCAAACATATAGAGGGCGCCTTTCTAGACTGTGCGTACTCAAACTATGTGAGATTAAATTTCTTGTGAATCATGTTCCGAATCGCATGCAGGTCCGACCGTTATTCCAACCACAATCGGCCCCTCAACAGCAGGGCCGACAACAGAGGATGCGTCTACGACAGGTTTCTTTACAACACAAATTACAGATGCTTCCACAACGGCGGAAACAGCAACATCCTTCACTACAGATGGGACCACAACGATGGAAACACCAACATCGCTCACTACAGATGGGACCACAACGACAGAAACAACCACACTGATCACTACAGATGGGACCACAACGACGGGAACACCAACATCGTTGACTACGGATGGGACCACAGCGACAGAAACAACCACACCGTTCACTACGGATGAGACCACTGCCGCTGTTCCAACCACATCAACAGATCCAACGACATTTCCTATAATAACTACAACAGATATTCAAAGAACTACAACTCCAAATAGTGTCACAACGACAGAAGCCAGCATAACAACAGATATGGTTGCAACAACACAGGGTTTAGAAACAACGACAGATATCACTGTAACATTCAAAACAACGACGGTGGATACAATAACTACAGGTGCATTTAGGAAACTACCTATAATTCTAAAAGTGTTTTCTTATCTTCTTTAGATGAAAAATATAATTGTCAACGAGCCCGTTGTCGACGTCGGTCGTTTCACCCACGAATCCCTGGATGACGACGCCTATTGTTCAGACAGGTTAATGAAGTCAACCATGATGACGTTTATGTTCCATAATATGATTATCTATGGAAGTGTCGTGGTACATGACACTCAATGCATTGATCCACATTTGCCATTCTTATCTTCCTTTGATATCAGTTTGCATCGTAAATTCATTGTCCATAATCATGGTAAAGCCCCCTTTTAACAATTCCGATCTGCCCTCGTTCTCTCTTTATATTTGAAAGACATATTAGACCCGTGGCTTTGATATTCATTTAATTGATCAAGGGTTTATTTACAATCGTTGGCCTAATGGTTTAGGTTTATCTTCCAAATACACAGAAGTACCGCCAACAACGACAAAAGCTACTGAAGAAACGGATATCACCCTGGACGTCAGTACAGATACAACAGCATATGTAAGTCTTACAGCATAATTATTTGCATAACCCATAGTCCAGAATCTGGACGATATGTTGATTCATTTCGCAATTGCGATCTTTCCCATCCTTTACCTGTTGCAAGCCGAAGATGGTGTGATCTACGAAAACGTATATACGCATCGATGGTACGCCCAGCCGTGCGTACGCAGAAATTCGAGGAATACGTACGTCACCTTCGGCTTTCAGCAAGTATAGAGGGAGATCGCGGTGGTAGAGATTACCAGATTATGGACTACATAGGCCATTGATTGATTGCTGGTTGATTGCCTGGTTGATTACCTGATTGATTGTTTGACAGGTGTTCTCACTAACTTAACAGTCTATTCATTATTATTTTATTTTTTTTACTTCGGCATGGTTCATCACATGATGTTCATGATAAAGAAATGACAAATATGCAAACAGAAGACCTACAATTATTGTATGACAAACTGAAGGGAACAATTACGGATACTGAGAAACACACAGAGCTATGAATAGAATGTATGAGGGCATTATGAGTCTACTTATTCTCACGTTATATTGTCGGCAAAGCGGCAACGGCACACCCAAGACATGATGACCTGTGTCCCCCCTCACCGAAAGACAATCCAGGACCCGCCACTGATTATTTAGGTTTTGTTTAAACCTCCTAGTATTACATAATCCAGGTTTTAGAATGTGGCGAGCTAGTGTGCGATTCTTTGATCTCAATATAACTTGTTTTTTTCTTCCAGGAGTCCACCGGTACTGCTGGCACGATGACGTCAGTCGAGGAGGTAGATACCACAGGACCACCAGACGGTAGCACTCAAGCCACACCCACGATACCCTCTACGACGGAGGGTGTTACCCCTAAAGTGGGGTTGCAGGGGGGCAGATGGCCTTGGCCGCCAAGTAAAGTGACATCTGATTTACAGTTATCAACTAAATTATTCATACCCCCACCAATTTTTGGAATGGTGTATGTATGTGAAAATAGATTTGTCCCAATCGATGTTTCTTGAGAATATTACATCATCAAAGCTCACATCTAAAAAGTAATCAACGAAAGCCATGAGTTTAGCTGTCCACCTTACTTTATATACAAGTTACAAGAAAATGCATCAAATTTATAAGAGGTATGCATGATTTAGTTCTTAACTGAAGGTTGAGACATCGTAGGCATTACTGCAGAGTAGATTCCGATCTTTTATCATCCGCAACTCTGTATTAAAGAGATGGGATTGTAATATGTGATCTTATACATTGACTCAATGCTACATGCTATACACACATACACACAGTTAATGTACACTGTGGTGTATGGGCTATTCTATACACAATATAACCAGTCATGCTGGATTGCAACTTCACTCTGATGTTTCTCTATGTGTCTTCATTTGAGTACTAACCATACAGCTAAACAACCCCACATTATATGGTGGCAGCGATATAGAACCTACTGGACAATATTTGTGAACTTTGCATCATTTTGGAGGGATTTTGGAGGCCATCTTTACTGACACACTGTCATGGGATCAACAGGTGCTCCTTTCTACAGTCCCATATGATGGTTTTACTGTAAGTAAAATGTGCATTGATATTTGCATTACTATTGGAGTTTGAGTAGCTGATATGAACTATGAATGAATCATTTACACCCCGCATGAATTGGGAAGACCCCGACAGAGCCAATGCTGTTAAGATTTTTCATCAGCAATGTGACTTATACTTCTCAGTCAAGAATGTTGCGATTGGTAAGCAAGTGGATCATGTTCTTTTGTTCACTGGTGCCACGGGTATCAAGCTTTACAACTCGTGGGGTCTGGAAGGTGAAGATAAGAAGAATCCAACTGTTGTTTGGGAGAAGTTCGAGACACAACTGAGGCCAAGGGCAAATTTCCGTGTAGCTAGGCTATACCTTCAGAAATATGTGCAGAAAGAGAGGGAAAGTGCAGATGATTATATCTCGCGCCTGAAGCTGCAGGCATATGACTGTGAATTTCGTGATGACACTGAGCTCCAAGAACGCATCATTGAGCAGTTCATCACAGGCACTAGATATCCTGAGCTCCAGAAAGATCTTCTAGGGAAGAGCAAGTCCCTCACTCTTACACAGATGCTTGAGCTGAGTAGAACATTTGAAGCATCGCAGATGCACATGGCTCAACTAGCGCAAGTACAGACACATATTCAGCCTGCATCGATTGATGTAGTTCGTCGGAAGACTAACACTAGTAACAAGTGTCCTAATTGTGGTGGTAATCATGCTCGCAGTCCACGGGAAGCATGTCCGGCTTATGGCACCAAGTGTAACAGATGTGGAAAGTTGAATCACTGGAGGAGTGTTTGTCGGTCTCCAGCTCCAAGTACACAGTGGTCTGGGAGATCTCCAGCTTCAAGTACCCAGAAGTGGAAGCAGAAAGCTAAATGCGCTACGCCACATCGTGGAGGCAAGCAGGTGCACTCCATCCACAGCACCGACAATATTGAGGCAGCAGCAGCGGTCCCACTACTGAATGACGCAGTGGATGTCCTGTCATTTAATCGAATTATTGTGTCAGGTATCAGTGCTGTAGAGGTGGATGACAGGGACGACCTAACAATAGCGTACGTGGAAGTAAGACGGGATGAGAGAACCATAATGAAACTGCGTTCGAAGGTTGACTCCGGTGCGGAGGGCAACACACTTCCTCTTCGGATGTTTCGTGGGATGTATCCTGGCCATCTCACTAAGGATGGAGTTCCTCACCCTCAATCAGTGCATAATTCAAGTGCACGGCTGTTCGCTTACAACGAAACACCAGTGATGCACTACGGTTCAGTGAGACTGCCCTGTCGTTTCAACAACTCAACTTGGCTCTATGCTACATTCTACATCGTAGAGTCCAGGGGTCCAGCGATTATCGGATGTGACACAGGCTTGAAACTGAAGCTGCTTACTCTACACACACGCATCAACGAGATCAAGCATTCAGCACAGATAAGCTCTACTGATGACCTAGTAAGGCAGTATCCAGACCAGTTTGACAAAATTGGCAACTTCCCAGGAGAATATCATATTGTTCTTGATCCAGACGTTCAGCCTGTTGTCCATGCTCCTAGACGGTGCCCAATCCACCTACGAGATGAACTGAAGCGTGAGTTTGATGACATGGAAGGTAATGGCAAACTCCGGGTCTGCTTGGATCCCAAGGATCTCAACCGAGCTATTCGACGTTGCCATTATCGCACTATCACGACAGATGAGGTGATACACAAGCTATCAGGTGCTCGACACTTCAGCAAACTCGATGCCAAGAACGGTTATTGGTCTATCAAGCTCGACCATGACAGTTCACTTCTGACTACCTTCAACAGTCCCTTTGGACGGTACAGATATCTCAGGATGCCTTTCGGTCTAGCAATGTCTCAGGATGTATTCCAGCAGCGAATGGACGAAATCCTCGAAGGTTGCCCCGGCACAATAGGGATCGCTGACGATATTGTTGTGTTCGGCAAGAGTGAAGCAGAGCACGATCAGAATCTGCACCACCTCATGTCCAAAGCTGTGAAGTACGGTCTGCAGTTCAACAGTGGCAAGTGCAGCATAAAGGTCAACCAGATTTCCTTCTTCGGTATGATCTACGATGCAGATGGCGTCCATCCGGATCCTCACAAGGTCGAGGCAATCAAGTCAATGTCTCCACCTGAGAACAAGACCCAGCTTCGTGAGTTTCTTGGTATGATAACCTACCTTAGCCCATTCATACCAAATCTTTCAGCCCAGACTGCAAGCCTACGTGGTCTTTTGAAGCAGGACGCTAAATTTCCAATGGACTCCAACGCACCAGTCTGCCTTCAATGATTTACGTGACAAGGTATGTCACGTAAATCATTGAAGGCAACTCGGGCGTATTTCGATGTTAACAAGCCTACGGTACTGCAGGTAGATGCTTCTCTGCAGGGCTTGGGAGCGACTCTACTGCAGGATGGAAAGGGTATCGCGTTTGCATTGTAGTTACTTGACCTTTGAAGAACTTTGCATTTGTAAATATTATTGTCTTGTCTTTATTGTGTGGCTTGAAGTCTAGCCTTTTATTCCATTGTCACTCATTTCTTTAGTGACACCTGTTGCATTACTAGAGTGCCACAAATACTTACTCTGGCAAGCACATTCCATACCCTATGGGTTGGGATGTGCAACCACCTAATGTACTGGTATAGCTTATACTGTACAGGGACATTACACTTGCTTGCTTTATTTGCCACACCTATTTTGATCACTTCTCCTGAGCTGTTCATATAGAGCACACCTATTCTAGAGAGTCGATCGATCAACAGCAAAGCTAATTCAGCTTCATCTTAATTCTTGTCCTATTTCTTCGCTTGTTTCTCTACTCGGTTCTGAGGCCTTATTACTTTATAGAGATTATAAGTTTCTTCTTCTTTACTTAATTCGCGAAGAAGCGTCATTACTTTGTACATGGTCTTACATATTCTTTCTACGGGTGCTGTGCAATATTTGAACTACTACTTGTGATATAATATATGTTCCAAGTATCTGTACTCAACAGGTGTTTCTACGAGACAAGGTAGGAAAGAAATCTATTTCTATTTCTTTTATTTAGGTGATTAAATTCCCTAAACTGGTGACCCCGACGTGATCCAGATTTTTTTTCTTCTGTTGATCTAATCTACCTTGTCATCGTCATTATCATGCCTGATACTGATAGCAATGTATTACCTAGTGAGGCTTCTGAGCCATCCCCTCAAGTCTCATATGTTAGTTTAAAGCTTCCACCATTTTGGGCACATGATCCTGATATTTGGTTTGCTCAGGTTGAGGCTCAGTTTCAAACTAGAGGTGTCTCAGTTGAGTCTACAAAGTTTGCTTATGTTGTCGCCTCATTACAACCAGAGGTAGCTCTAGAGGTGCGCGATATTTTAATTGCCCCTCCCCAAACAGAGCCGTACAAGATACTAAAAGCAGCACTGGTTAAGCGAACTTCTGTCTCTGAGCAAAAGCGTCTGAACAAATTGCTGACGAGTGAAGAGTTAGGCGATAGGTCGCCCTCCCAACTCCTTAGGAGAATGCAACAATTATTAGGCTCTAATACTTTGGAAACTAGTATACTTAAGCAATTATTTTTGCAACGCCTGCCAACCAATGTACAGTTGATTCTCGCTTCCACAAGCGATGATGTCAGCTTGGTTGCGCTAGCGGCATTAGCCGACAAAATTGTTGAAGTTGCTGGTCCGCCTACTATTTCTCATGTCTTACCTAAAGAAGTGCCAGCGCAGATTTACGCTTGCGCTACTCCCAATGACTCTGGTGAAGTACATCGACTTTCTACCCAGGTTGCTCAACTGGCTGCTCAGGTGCAAGCCTTGACTTGTTCTATACATGAGGACCGCAGAAGTCGCAGTCGACAGCGAGGCCCGAAGAATTCCGGCCCTCGCCAATCAGCTTCCCGTAGCCCGAGTCGGCATCAACAACATGCTGGGGCTGAATGTTGGTACCACTGGAAGCATGGCAAACGAGCCCAGAAGTGCATAGGTCCTTGTTCATACTCAGCAGGACAAAGCCGCCCTGGATATGTCCAGGGAAACGGGCCCGCCAAGGAATAGCGGCGACTAATTCCATTCAACCCAGTCGCCTTTTCTTTGTTCATGATAAACAATCAGGCACGCGTTTTCTTGTTGATACTGGGGCCGAAGTTAGTATTTTCCCTCAATCCATGTTAGGAAAATCGGCAATGGTAAGTGCAACAAATATCCAACTTCAAGCTGTTAACAAGTCACCCATTAAGACTTTTGGCCAGAGATCTTTCACTCTTGATCTTGGGTTGCGGCGAGTTTTTCGTTGGATTTTTGTTGTCACGGACATACCTACACCTATCTTGGGAGCCGATTTCCTTGATAACTATGGACTATTAGTCGACATCAAACATCGACGGCTGATAGACACCACCACCACTCTTACAGTACAGGGAGTCGGTACATACACAGGCATCATTAGCCCGGTGTATGTCAAGCAAGATACTTCGGAGCGTTTCCACTCCCTTCTTCGTGAGTATCCTGACATCACCCGGCCAGTGTACAAGCACTCAGAAGTCAAGCATACAACCACCCACCATATCCAAACTCGAGGCCCACCTGCTTCAGCTCGCCCTCGTCGGCTTGCTCCAGATCGGCAGCAGATTGCCAAGGCAGAGTTTGAACACATGCTTGAACTCGGCATTATCAGACAATCTGATAGCAACTGGTCAAGTCCCTTGCACATGGTTCCGAAGAAGACACCAGGGGACTGGCGACCTTGTGGAGATTATCGCATGCTTAATGCTCGTACTATTCCTGATAGATACCCTATTCCTCATTTGCAAGATTTCTCTGCGTCACTTAGTGGCAAGACAATCTTTTCCAAGATTGATCTCATCAGGGCATATCATCAGATCCCAGTCGAGCCTAGTGATATCCACAAGACAGCTATAACCACCCCTTTTGGATTATTCGAGTTTGTTAGGATGCCGTTTGGCCTTCGCAATGCAGCTCAGACATTCCAAAGATTGATGGATGATGTCACTCGCGGTCTTCCTTTCGTCTATGTTTATCTAGACGATATTCTTGTAGCTAGTACTACCAAAGACGAACACGAGACACATCTCCGTTTACTCTTTGACCGCCTGCAAGAGTATGGAATCATTCTCAACCCCGCTAAGTGTCAGTTCGGAGTACCTTTACTGTCCTTTCTAGGGCATAAAGTTGACTCGGAAGGAATACAGCCACTTAGTGACAAGGTGAAGATCATCCGTGATTTTCCGATACCTACATCACTTACCAAACTACGAGAGTTCCTCGGGCTGATCAATTTCTACAGACGGTTCATTCCGCGGTGTGCAGAAGTACTCCAGCCTCTCACGGATCTGTTGAAAAATAGATTGAAGAAGAACCAACCAATCACCCTAGGTGAACAAGAACTTTCTGCTTTCAATCAGGCTAAAGATCAGTTAGCTAACGCTGCAGTTTTAGTTCATCCTAGAATTGATGTTCCTCTATGCCTGTTGGTTGATGCATCTGATGTGGGAGTTGGGGGAACTATCCAACAGCTGGTAGATGGTATTTGGCAACCGTTGGCTTTCTTTTCTAAGAGACTACAGCCTGCCGAGACTAAGTACAGCACTTTCGGTCGGGAACTGTTAGCAGCCTACCTCGGTGTAAAGCACTTTCGACATCTACTTGAAGGTCGCACATTTACCATCTACACAGATCACAAACCTCTCACCCATGCTTTGAATTCAAAGCCTGACCGACACTCACCTCGTGAAATCCGCCAGCTTGATTTCATATCCCAATACACATCTGAGATACACCACATAGCAGGAAGGGAGAACACAGCAGCAGACGCTCTCTCCCGTCTGTGTATCGACAGAGTTGATTCATCCTCGGTCATAGATTTTGCAGCCATTGCGAAAGATCAAGAGGATGATAGTGAGGTACAGGACTCCTCGCTTCAGCTCAAGTCTATATCGCTTCCTGGTTCTCTTACTACCATGCTATGTGATGTTTCGACAGGTGTTGCTAGACCCCTTGTTCCAGTCAAACACAGACGAGCTATTTTTGACGCCCTCCACGGACTATCCCATCCTGGGATCAGGGCCACTCAAAAGCTCATCACGGAACGTTTCGTTTGGCCTGGTATTAATCATGATATCAGGAAATGGGCCAGAACATGTCTTGAATGCCAGAGATGCAAGGTGCATAAACACACAAAAGTTCCACTTGGCACTTTTACCTCACCTGATGCGCGTTTCTCTCATGTGCACATCGATCTTGTAGGCCCACTTCCTACTTCAGAGGGTAACACGTACCTTCTTACTTGTGTGGATCGTTACACCAGATGGCCAGAAGCTATACCTATCCCAGATATCACTGCGGATACTGTAGCACGTACTTTTGTGGCCAGATGGGTAGCGGTGTTTGGTGCTCCAACTACTCTTACTACAGACAGGGGTAGACAATTTGAGTCAGCACTCTTCCTTGCTCTCACTAATCTTCTTGGCACTAAACGCATTCGCACAACAGCATACCATCCAGCAGCCAATGGGCTTGTTGAGCGTTTTCACAGGCAACTCAAAGCCTCTCTCAAGGCGCATAACACAGTCCGTTGGACTGAGGTCCTTCCCTTGGTATTGCTGGGTATACGTACAGCTATCAAGTCTGATCTGGGATGTTCCGCAGCAGAACTCGTTTTTGGTACTACGGTCATGCTACCGGCCCAATTTGTGTCTCCTTCACAGACTGACTCTGCTGGCGATCCAGCTAATTACGCCCACAGACTGAAGAGACTGATGCGTGAATTACATCCCACCCCTACTCGCAAACAACGAGCTACCCCTACACAGGTACACCCAGAGTTGCATTCCTCATCCCACGTCTTTTTGAGGGTTGATGCAGTCAAGGGGCCCCTTCAACCTCCTTACAGGGGGCCTTTTCGAGTCCTTCAACGCTCTGACAAGTTTTTTACTATTGATTACAATGGTAAACGTGAAACTGTCAGTGTTGAGAGACTTAAACCAACTTTCATGGAGCAAGATCTCCCTGCTCAATCTAGGAAGGGTCAAGATCCACCTATCCAAGTCCCTCGGCAATCCAACTCCGCAGACTTAGCACTGGATCCTGCTCCGTTAGCACTGGATCCTGCTCCGTTAGCACTGGATCCTGCACCGTTAGCATTGGATCCTGCACTGAAGCAGAACACTCCTGAGATTCGAAAGACCAGGTCTGGTCGTCAAGTTAGATGGCCAGTGAGGTTCGTGGATTTTTTCGAAGTCGGGTGAAGCATGTTAAATTTACTGTGTTTCAACAGTATTACCATATTTTCGTATTTTCAAGTCAACATGCATGTAGGTCTATATTTCCTCATCGATTTGTTGCTACTTTTCATTCGACAACAAATCTAGAGGGGAGCTACTGTAGTGACTTGACCTTTGAAGAACTTTGCATTTGTAAATATTATTGTCTTGTCTTTATTGTGTGGCTTGAAGTCTAGCCTTTTATTCCATTGTCACTCATTTCTTTAGTGACACCTGTTGCATTACTAGAGTGCCACAAATACTTACTCTGGCAAGCACATTCCATACCCTATGGGTTGGGATGTGCAACCACCTAATGTACTGGTATAGCTTATACTGTACAGGGACATTACACTTGCTTGCTTTATTTGCCACACCTATTTTGATCACTTCTCCTGAGCTGTTCATATAGAGCACACCTATTCTAGAGAGTCGATCGATCAACAGCAAAGCTAATTCAGCTTCATCTTAATTCTTGTCCTATTTCTTCGCTTGTTTCTCTACTCGGTTCTGAGGCCTTATTACTTTATAGAGATTATAAGTTTCTTCTTCTTTACTTAATTCGCGAAGAAGCGTCATTACTTTGTACATGGTCTTACATATTCTTTCTACGGGTGCTGTGCAATATTTGAACTACTACTTGTGATATAATATATGTTCCAAGTATCTGTACTCAACAGGTGTTTCTACGAGACAAGGTAGGAAAGAAATCTATTTCTATTTCTTTTATTTAGGTGATTAAATTCCCTAAAGCATCAAAGGCCCTCAGTGATGCAGAGACGAGGTACGCCAACATAGAGCGAGAGCTGCTTGCAGTGGTCTTCGGCTGTGAACGATTCCACATCTTCCTGTACGGGAAAAGTTTCATAGTTGAGACGGACCACAAGCCCCTGGAGATGATCCAGCATAAGCACCTGGCAGCGGCTCCACCTAGACTCCAGCGTATGCTCCTTCGTCTACAGCCATACAAGCTGACAATTGTCTACAAGCCTGGTAAGGATGTACCAGTAGCTGACTGCCTATCCAGACGTCCTCTTGGTCCTCCAGAACACATCCACCTTGACCTGCAAATCAACTTTGTACAGTTTGCTCCAGACTGTTTGAGTCAGTTGAAGGAGGAAACAGCCAAGAATGCAGAGTTTGCAGCACTACAGAAGGTGATTGTGAAAGGGTGGCCAGAGAAGAGACGTGAGCTCCCACGACAGCTGCAGAGATACTGGGCCTTTCGAGATCAACTTGCAGTTGAGGATGGTCTGATCCTGAATGGTGAACGAATCCTTATTCCACACTCCATGAGGGAGTACATACTGAGCAAGCTTCACGAAGGTCATCAAGGTATCGAGAAGACACGACTTCGGGCTAAGGCTTCTGTGTACTGGGAATCAATCAATGACGATATCGAGGTCCTGGTGAAAGGCTGCTCAGTCTGCCAAGAGTACAAGCCCTCGCAGCCCCATGAGACTCTTCTCCAGCACGAGATACCTACACGATCCTGGCAAGTCTTAGGTACAGACTTATTTCACTTTGAAGGGAACAATTATCTCATCATTGCAGATTACTTCTCGAAATTCCCTTTCATCCGGAAAATGCCTCAAGAGTGTACCAGTGCTGCAGTAGTCAATGCGACCCGTCAGGTGTTCGCAGAACAAGGAGTTCCAGAAGGAATCGTTAGCGACAACGGAAGACATTTTGACTCCTCAACATACAGAGACTTTGCTACACAGTGGGGATTCAGCCATGTTACATCCTCTCCCCACTACCCCAGGTCAAATGGCTTCATTGAGCGAATGATTCAAACTGTCAAGAATACGCTCAAGAAAGCTAAAGTGAGTGGTATCGACCCCAACATGGCTCTACTATGTATCCGTGCCACTCCAATTGACAGCCGCATTCCAAGCCCAGCTGAGCTTCTTTACGGGAGGAAGATGAAGGACAACTTACCAACTCGAATCCGCAACAACTCCCCTGGTCGTGATGATGTTAACCATCGTATGCAGCTTCGACAGCAGAGCCAGAAGTATCATCACGACAAATCAGCCCATGACCTAGCACCACTCTCACCTGGGCAGCTTGTTAGAGTCCAAGACCAGACATCACGTCACTGGATAACAGCTACTGTTCGTGAGCAATGCCATGAGCCTAGGTCATATCTCGTCGAGACGCCTAATGGAAGGGTGCTACGCAGAAACCGGCAACACCTCGCTGATATTGAGCCCAGGCGTATCCATCATGATGAGGAGGTAACCAAGACACCCGATCCTCATACACGCGAAGAGATGACGCTTGATCCAACGCCCGACATCAGAGGTTCTCCTGCCCCAACCCCTGCCCCAAACCCTGGCCCAAACCCTGTCCCAATCCCCAACCACCAGCAGACCACCCGCAGTGGCCGGGTAATCAAGAAGCCAGAAAAACTGACTTATTGATAGGACTTCATCTTTGGATACTTCAAGTTTGGACATTATGGACTCAGTTTATTTTTCTGTAAGGGGGATGTAATATGTGATCTTATACATTGACTCAATGCTACTTGCTATACACACATACACACAGTTAATGTACACTGTGGTGTATGGGCTCTTCTATACACAATATAACCAGTCATGCTGGATTGCAACTTCACTCTGATGTTTCTCTATGTGTCTTCATTTGAGTACTAACCATACAGCTAAACAACCCCACATTATAGGGATAATATAAGTTTTCGATGATAGGACGACAGTATCAGACAGAGAGGGCCAAGAATGTGAAAATGAAATAAACCTGGATATTCCTGGGAGGAAATAGCTATTTGTCTCTTTATTTTGTCATAAACTTATGACCAAAAAGAGCTTCGAAATTCACATGGGAATATCTAACACAATGACATGTCAGGATACTGCTGGGTCAACTTATTTATTAAGAAGGAGAAATTTAAAAAAAGCATCGGGTTCTTCAACCTCTCCATAATAGACGTTTATGGGAATGACTTGTGTTATTTACATTCCTTGAAGTGACTCGGTAACATTGCCTCAGATTCTGAAACTAAATCCTGGATTTAGCACACGCTGCAATCATAATTATAAACATTTAGGTAATCAGTCAGGAATCCCATGACTTTTACAAGCCGGTCGCCTGTCTGATTATCAAGATATTTATGATTGGAAATCGAAATTTAATTTTTCGTTTCCCTAACGGCTTTTATAACACTACTGTCAATTGGGGAAAATGAGTATGGCAATTTTTGTTAGGGCTTTAATATTACACGGCCATAGCACAGACACTGATAGCACGTAGGGCCATGCATCTCAGATTTAACATAGTTAAACGATGCCTTTAATTGGACCACCTAACGGATCCGTTATAGATGGGCCCCGTGTCATGACCGTTGGGAATATTCCAAACTTATTTACCATCGGTATCAATCACAACGAGGCACATAAGGCGGGGCCCAGATCTTGATGAATGACAAGACCTGTATTTGAACAAATCAGTGCATATTTGTGTGTAATGTCAGTAACATCACATTTTTAAGATGAATAATTACATGATCTCCTAGTTACTAAATTCTCTCTTTTATGATACTCGCCAGTGGCCATCGGATTTCTCCTAGGAGGGATCATCCTATTTCTTCTAATCGTTGTCTTCGTCATCTGCCTCGTCGTTATCAGGTAAGTTGGATAATCGACGTCACTGATTCTTAACCTTGGGGTCATAACGTACCCTTATCCCCTCCTCCAGTGGCGGACCCAGGGGGGGGGGGGAGCCGGGGGGCCCTGCCCCCTGGGAAAAAAACATTAATTTTACCTTTTCATTGAGATTCCCCCCCCCCCTGGCGCCCGAAGTGGGGGAAGGGGGTGCAATTTTTTAAAATTTACGAGGCCCCCCCCCCCCCCCCCCCAAAAAAAAAAAAAAAAAAAAAAAAAAAAATTATGCTCACTGTTAAAGACAGGGCACGGGAAAAACACATAGTTTCGTCATGCTACAGCCCCTTTAATGGTTCTTCTTTGACACACATGATTATATTTACTTAATATATCTACTTTTGTCATGGCAGCCCGAGAGCGAAGGCCAAGAAGGAAGAAGTAAAGGCAGTGCGTCTCCGCAACGCCGCTCGTCACTCGACTGCTGGCAATAGCTACTCACCCAACATCGTACTAGATCGTGACGGGCGTCGAAGTGTCCGCAGCAACGGAATCCAGCGGGTCGAGGAGTCAGAGACGTACGACAACGGTGCGTTTTTAGCAGACGACGCTTCAATCATTGGTGTATATGGCGAGCGGCAGAGGGCGGTTGAAAATCCGTACGCGACTTTCCGAACGGACGACACAGCCAAGAAAATTCTTTTCGCTGATACCGCGCGAAAACTGAACCAGATCTACGTACCGGGTAGTCCCGATATGTCAACGGTTAGTAGAGGTACGCGAAGGAGTAGCAGCGATCGCTACGGTGCTCAGCTTGTTGTGTAGTCGCGAGATGTTCTTCCTTTTTCTGAACTTTCCAAGATGAGTGTTGTATTTTGATTTTGTATTCTAAGTGTTATTTTCAGGAGAGAACGCAACAAAAAAAATCTGTGTAGTCAGAAGTATATGGCGCAGGTGTGCGTTGATCACTTTTAATCTTAGGTGGATTTTGTTCTTGTTGCTGTTCTTTTTTGTTTTACTGTGGTTATACACGATACAATGCAGGGTCAAATAACCGAAGCTACTCCTCAAGTGTGATAACTAATGTTATTCCAAATCTTTAACCTGAATTCACGATGATAGTTTAATATCACACTTGTTGATTTACATTGATTTACTATGGGCGGTCAAAAGCGAAAATGAAGATTGGAAACGACAAAACAGTCAAAGTAATGACCAAAACAATCCAAAAACAAAAACTAACTTTAAAAATTTGCCATTAAGAAAAAAAGTGTCTTTTTCGCAAAATGGTATTCTCAAAAAGAAGAAAATATTTAGTTTTTAGTCTTTATTTGGACCCCTCTGGCCGTCCATATTATATTGTTCGTCTAGAACTATGGTTTAAGTTTAAACCACCATCATAACTTTGAACCTTTATGTTTATTAGCACGATCATTTTACCGTCGTTAAAACAAAATCTTTATTTTTGTTTTGGTTCAGAACAAATTGTTCCTTAAACTGTTAATTCATGTAAGTTCCGGTAATTCAGGTCCACGATATCAATGTTTCCTATACGCTCAGCCGCTGTGCTGCCATCGGCGGTCACAAACAAGAGTTGGAGCTATGTCATTTTTTTGTTGAGAAGGGAGAGCCTCCCCTTTCTACCCGGAGGGTAGGTTATTGGTGAACCAGGGGGGGGGGGGAGTACAGGGGAACATATAAATGATTATCTACTATGAATACACAATATTATACAAAAGCGTTTCTCTTCCCCCATTGTTATAGATTTTTTACCCCTTCATAGTATATATAGTTTTCTCAATTATTATAGTATTAAATATCCGCCTGATAGGGATATACCTTGCAATGATTAATAACATGAAATTATCATGTCATATGTAAAGCGTACGAGGGGGCGAAGGCGCCTTTTTGTGGGGAGAAACACGATATCGCGAAACATCATTCGACACACCTTGATTTTTTGTATTATCGTAATACCTTTTGTCATATTTATGCTACAAAAATATTAGAATATCATTATCACTACAGATGAAATTGATACTTTTATACCTGTCCTGTTACTGTTACTTATGTGCCTTACAACAAGTTATGAGTATTTTACCGCTTAATGCACTTAATAACTAAATCATTTATACCCCTTGTAAATTTTGTGTTTTTTGTGTGATTTGCGTAATTCAAGACAGAAAGGTTTATTGGTTGTTACATGTATAAGGTATTTTTTGTTGATTACTTTTAAATTCGAGCTTTGATATGTCAAATTCTTCTGAAACATAAATCGGGAAAATCAAATTGTTCACATTTTTCACATATTTTTAAAAATGTACAAAACTTGTTAAGGGTATGACAATTTTTAGTTGCTAGCTGTATTATACAAACAGGTTTGGGGTGCGGTTGTTATTAAGTTCACGGTGCACCTTCCGAACTAAATACATACGACTACATTTGGGTTTTTGAAAGAAATGTAGGATTATAATAAAAGAAATAATTCTTCACGCTGATCGAGGTCTAGAACTGTGATATAAATTCAGATATCGAAACTGCTGGGAGTTTTGAGCCTTCTAGACTCACCCCCACCCTCAAAAAAAAAAAAAATGAAAACTATAAAAAGAAACATACAAAGAAAAAAAAAAAAAAAAAAAAAAAAAACCTTCAAACGGCTGTTAATCACACAGACGTCGTACACAAGCCGTACGAGTGTAGCCAGCGACTGCTAGCTTGTTTTCCTGTTCTCTTGTCTGAAAAATAACGTGAAATTCGATATGTCAATTTGACAATTCTGGACCTCATATTTGGACTTCATCAAGATATTTTTCCATTTTTTATAAATTCAGTTTCCAGTTTAAATTCAATTTATTATTCAATTTGCATTCGCAGTCGGATCGACAGATAAGCGATGACATTCAGGTCACTATAGTGGAAGGGGTCAAAGTCATAGGTCATATACCAAATGACAGGGCTGAAGTTTAACGGGTGTTCGTCACACGACTGTACGAAGAAAAGTCCGTGTATTTTTACAATATATCAAAGAACATAAGCACAACATGTCCGGTATAACGATAAACATTAAGTTGCTATAGCAACACAACTATTAGCGCGACGTAAATACGGAACACCCTTTCCGTCAAGTGAAATGTTGTTTTTGTTTTTATAGTTACGAGGATTCTATTTATTGTGCATGGTATTGTTTTTAAACATGTTGATGTGGTGATGTTCAGCCTTTGGTAATTTCAGCTGCCTGTAAAATCACCTTTCCTCTTACCTTTACTAGTTCTCTTTGTATAGTAAATTAAAGTATAGTATATTTCCAAAGACATGTCTTTGGAACAATTTTATGCATATATATTTTTCTTCTGGAATATCAGCTGGTTAATATTCTAGTAACTAAATTCTGTATCTAAGAACTTTTTGGACAAAGCTATAAGAGCTTTCAATTTTGCAGCTTAGGATTTTTAGAAACACATATACATACATGTTCTGAGTCTTTCAGTATTTTTAGACGTACTTTATGAGAAACTATAATATATATTGCCATCTTCCATAACTTATGTATATGTTTATAAAAATGAACAATTATAGAATATTAGAATAAAAAAGTGTATTTATTGAAAGAGAAAATAAATCAAGTATTCAATTCAATGTGACTCTATATAGTTTCCATGATCTATTATTCTATTATGAAACGTAATCTACACTTTTCAAAATTGTGCAGTGCGTTTAAACTGAAAAGTATACCCAACTTTGATAGCTCCTTTTACAAAAATTCATAACCAATGTGACCTTGAAGTCCTTTTCAGGATGAAGAGTAAATTGTTTTGATACCGTATCATAGTTTTTCTGCTACCGATAACCAAGCACCCGGGTTTTAAAAACAATTTGTCAAAATCACCTTTTACTAAATGTGGGCTGATGATGCAAATATGGGTCACTGAAGCCAAGTACTATTTGGTCTTACATCCTTTTAAAGTTTAATTCTGCCTCGTGCTTCAGTGCTATATTGCTCAAAGTGAACAATGTATGTATGCTTTCAGTTCACAGGACTTTTTTCAACTCGTAGCCTATCCCTAGATTTACTCGGAATAGCCTACTATCCCTTCCTGTCTCATGATATCTAGCAGCCTTTTCACACACAGCTAAAATTCTATAAACATGATTAGTTTAAAGGGCTTTAAACTAATCAGCTGTACATACGACATCATTCACACACAGAAATTTCGGTGCGATCGTTAATCGTTTCGTGATTAACTACTGCTCTTAAAATGCGCAGTAATGCCATTGCGCATTGAAGGTCATGTCATATCAAACAAAGCGCACGCTCCATCCAGTTTAAACACGTTTAAAACCGTTCACACACACAACATGTCAAGCTCTCTAGATACGAACTTCGTATCTGCAGCCTGCTTTGAGGGGCGCATGAATCGCGACTTCGTATCTATCAGAACATCGTATAAACGATGTTCACACAGGGACAATTGTCTTAACATGTTTAAAACTGTTGAGTTAAACACGTTTAAACTAATCACCTCTAGATACAATGAATTTTAGTTGTGGGTAAAAAGGCTGTAGGTTCTCTCTGCTCACCTGCCCGCTGAACTACACATGAAAACTCGGAGGTTCCTAAACTCAAATGCAATAAACAGTTATTTTGATAACCACCAAAATAGTGACAAAAGACTTTCATTTTTAAGGCATTGTTTAACAATACCAAATCTGAGATGCATACTCTTGTTATCAGTGTCTGCGATATGGTGTAATATTGAAGCCCTACAAAAATTGTGCTTCAAAATGATCATGAAGTGCCTCAAAAAGTAAGAAAAATTTGAGTGACCGGTTTTACCATACTCATTTTCCCCAATAAACTGTAATGTTAAACTGTAAAAACCGTTGGGAAAATGGTTTTTGAAATTTCGATTTCCAATCATAAAAATCTTGATAATCAGACAGGCGGACGGCTTGTTAAAGTCATAGGATTCCTGACTGACCTAAAGGTTTATATTTATGATTGCAGTATGAGCTAAATCCAATATTTTGGATACTCGATCCCTTTAAAGGGATCCGGTAACTTTGTCTTAGATCCTTTAGAAATAATCTTTGATTTAGCTCATGTTGCAATGATAATTATAAACCTTTAGGTCAGTCAGGAACTCCATGACTTTTACAAGCCGATCGCCTGTCTGATTATCAATATATTAATGATTGGAATTACAAATTTTGAAAACCGTTCGCTGAACGGTTTTCATAACACTACAGTCTATTGGGGAAAACGAGCATGGTAAACCCGGTCACTCAAAGATTTTTACTTTTTTGAGGCACTTCTTGATCATTTTGAAGCGCGATTTTTTTTATAGCGCTTCAATATTACACCATATCACACACAGGTAACATGTGGGACCGTGTATCTCAGATTTATCAATGTTAAACGATCCCTTTAAAGAATATCATCCCATATTTTCCAATTTTAATCAATCAAAGAGAAGGGTGGATGAGACAAGTGGATTGTTTCATGTATATGTACGTAATTTGTTTTGTTATTCATCTCGTGTCCAGGCGGAAAGGTTCGGGAGTGGGTCACCCCAGGGCCTGTCCAGTGTTATATACAGGGGATCTAGCTTCCCGTTGGGGGCGTTTATGTCAAATATTTACATCCAGGCTAGGGCAACAATTGAGAATGTAAACATGAGTGAATTTCGTGAGAGTTCGAGATAAACCTTTCCTTGCCTGATGGATTAAAAACTGTTTCGGGGTTTTTCTTTTGCTAAAATGTAACAAAAATTGTTTCGACAACCCACCCCTATAAATACCCCCTGATTAAAATGGTCCAGCGATATCAATACATGGCCCTTTTTCATTTTGTGTCCCCCTTGCACGACCCATCCGACACATACCTGAAATACACAAAGAGAATCATGTCTCCCCCTATCGATTTCAACGTCACCGTTTATTTTTTTTAAGTATTTTTGCTTGAATTCTCATAGTATAGTTTAACATTGTGCGCCCTCTCCCGAATAATGACCTGGATCCACCCTAGTTTACGGTTATAATTTTGCTCCGTCTATATAGTTCATATGTGAAGTGCATTGTATTTCGAGAATAGAAATTGTATTTCTGTACCAGAATACCACCGACCAAAATGACTGGTGTTCAACACCTGGCAGTTACAATTATTCAATAGAATAAATAAATAAGAGAGAAAATAAACGGCTGGATATGATTATGATGCCGTTGGTCTTCCAAGGGGGGGGGGGGGCTAGAAATGGTACAGTAAAACAATCCAATATACATAAACAAACGACAGAGGACGATGGCAAAACATCAATTTCCCAAACAAAATATATCAATAAAATGAAACGGCCATGACACACAGTAGAGTAAAGAACTAGTACCATAGAAACATCGTTGTGTGAAGTAAATCGCAAATAAATGCGAACTCTTGACATGCTCTATGGTCACTAAAGGTCTCATGTGGTTCACATTTTAGCTACAACAAAACATCTATAGACTATAGAGATCTAGGTTCATAAGCCTGCTGTCAAATGTCTTTACAGCTAATTCTACTATTCGGATGACATAGCAGAGAGAGTCAATATTCTCAAGGTTAACGGCGGCGTATTATTGTCATCGAACTATTCAAATAGCATTAGCGAGAGGTTGAACAAATAATAATGATAGTACATCGTCGTTAACCTTGACAATATTAGGGACTTTTAGATTTGCATGGACCGATACGGATGACGTCCATTCACGGCAGTGCATTAAAAGGACGTCGATCGTAGCATAGACCTATTGTCTCCGTGCAAATCTAAAAGTCCCTATTATTCTCAAGGTTAACGACGGCGTATTATTGTCATCAAACTATTCAAATAACATTAGCGAGAAGTTGAACAAATAACAATAATAATACATCGTCGTTAACCTTGACAATATTCATCCTTTTCTCTCTCTGCTAAATCATCCGAACAGTGGAATCAACTGTAAAACGAATCATTGTCTTCATTTAAGAGACATTTGACAGAAAGCTTATGAACCTAGATCACTATAGATGTTTTTGTTGTAACTATTATGTGAATCACATATTCAGTGGCCGTAGAGCATGTCGAGAATTCGCATTTATTTGTAGTTTACTGCACACAATTCTGTTTTTATAATACTAGTTTCTTTTCTCTACTGTCTGTCATGACCATTTCATTTCTTACTATTTCAAAGTGCACGTTACATTAAATGAAAGTAGCAATGGCGAAAGATTGTTGCTTAAATTCAGCAACAATCGTTACTTGCTAAAATTGTTTTGCCATTAAATTACAACAAGAATAATGCTAGATGAAACTGTGATCGACGAAAATGATGGTGTCTTGAACACATGAGAAATATTAGAAAAAGAATGAATGAGACATAAATGTGATCATGTAACCAATTTGTTTACTTCATGATAATCCCACAGTACCAAATAAATAAGCCGGAATCGGGAAAGTTGGAAATAAGGGTTGGTTTGAAGACGATTATTTATGGCATACTGTCTATTGTCGAGATATTTAAAGGTAATACAAAGTTTTGGTATGGGGTCGTGAATTTGGTTCAAGTGAACATATTGGAAGCAAATGCGATCCTACAATATTCAGTGATCGTTGTCGCGGTCGAAATCGACTCTAAAGTTATGAAATTGTAAATAATAAACACTTTATGTTGTATAGCTCCTTCTCAAGGTCAATATATTAATTAAGCTATGAAACAATGTTTCTTGACTACAATCGACCGATTAGCTATTCCCGTTTGGAAATTATATACCACAACTTCATATTCTGAGATTTTCATGGTCGTAGCTACCATTGTACGGCCGTAGGAGCCATTTGAAATTTATCAAAATTTACCGGGAGCACCGGTAAATCTTTATATTCAATTTTTCTCGAAAGCAGAAGTATTTTAGGGGCTAATTTTTTAGTGCTTATAGGCTAATACATCCACAGATGCATCCCAATGTATCAAAATTGTAAAGAATCACTATCCACCCATTTTTCGAAATTTCCCAAAACTTTGTAATATCAAAACACTTAACCTTGGGGCTAACTTTGATTCATGGGGTCATCGCGTCCGGTAAGGTGCTGGTCGCGTTATACGACCTTTCGTAAAATATGAAAGGGGAGGGTCATGTACATATGGCGTTTTCACATAGTAGGCCCATTCACAAAGCCCAAACACCATCTTGATCCGTTACCATTATGTTTATAGCCCTATAGTGTTCACATTCACGCGCACTTTCTGATAGGGAAGGGTCCTTACAACCAACAGAACAAAACAAATATTTGAGAATTTAAAGGTACTATGTCTCATTTGCAGGCCCCAAAAATGAAAAGGTTAAATTCCAACAGCATTTGAAAGATAATACTAAATCTAGAACTTCTTGAAAATGTCTTCAAGTGAGAAAATAACGACTATTAGTTGTCAAATCGACTTAGGGGCTGTAGAGCATATAAGTAATATTCTTAATTTTCAGACCATTGTACCGAATCGTCATACGTTTTATGCTGCGCAAAGATTCAATCAGTTTAATTTCGGCCATCACAAGAAGTGGGTTATTGATGTAGACAAATGATCATGTACTCTTTACAGCTCATTTTATGTATGTTATTACCAAAGAAGAAAAAGCCAGTCAGTCACTCAATAGTGTCTGACAGTGAAGTCTAGCAAGTAAACGGGTTTCCTTGCATAATTTGAATATGAGGACACTGGTAACATTTAGATTTCACAGATAGGACATACATGACATATTCATAATTCCTGCAAAGTTCTACAGAATTTGAGGTTGACTGCAAAAGAGACATAGTACCTTTAAGTCTCAGGGGTGTATGCCTTTTCAGATTTCGATCCCAATGGACTATTGATAATGTAATATGTGGGAATTGCCATGCACTGTACATGTACAGTGTGTTTCCCATCAACATGCGCATTCCGTAAAAAGACACTAATTCATTTGGGATAAAAAAAAAAATGACTTATCCATCACATTACTGGTTTTTTCATTGTTGTGTAAAGAACTTTGAATTATAATTAGTTTCATTAGTTTCATAACCCCATAGTCTGAGTCTAGTGTTGCCACGATTAGATTACTGCTCTGTTGTATGATCGAACAGATTTCATTCTCATACAACTAAGCTGCAAAAAATTCAAAAGAGGGCCGCAAGAATAATATTGAACAAGACATATGACACACCGTCGGCTGATTTGTTCAGTTAAGTCGCGTTATGATGATATATAAATGCGTTCATAACTTAGCACCTTCTTACCTTCAGGTAGGCTTAATCAATCCTAATGATGTACATGAGCATCATACAAGGCAAATAGACAGTGGATGTTTACGTGTGCCTAGAATTCACACTGATTGTTATAAGTGTAGCCCAATCGTTTCTTCCATATTTGAATGGAATAAGCTAGATAATTCGTTGAGAACGGCTTCCTCTGTCAATTCATGAGATTGTTTAAACAAAGTTGTAATTTGTGAATGGCTCTGCCGAACATACACTACGTGCATGTTCTGTAATATTTACATGACTTATTCACATAATTGCGACTTAATCAATATTTTCCTATTAACATTACTGTTTACTTATGTTTGTTTTGCAAATGAGTATATTTTTTTAAAACTGTTTTGTATTAACGTTATAAACGATGTACATATGTTCATGTTTATTTAGGACCCCATGGAAGACCACTACTTGTTGGTGAATGGGCTACCCTGTCAAAAGATCAGAAATAAATAAATACAAAAATAAATAAATAAATCACACCTTTATGGTATGCGTGTAATATCCAACATGATTGCAGGTCCCTCAGGGAGAACAGTATGAATACTGATGAGGCTACCCTTGTTAAACAAGACATATTATTATTATTATCATTAACATTCAAATGTATATTAAACATGTTTATTACTTCAAACTCATAATGAAAATTATAACAATTAAAAGGTCTTTACCGAATAATACATGATTCGGTCAAAAGATCAAAAATAATGATTTGGTTTATATTCTGTCAAGTTTTGAAGAGAGAAAAATGGCATTTCGTTATTTTTTAATGTGCGTGGCTTCCACCCGTATCTTATTCCTTAGTATTTCTACAAGAGTTTAGCAGGGATGCCATGCATTACCCCCCCCCCCCCAAAAAAAAGGGGGGCCACGGAGTCTTTTTCTAGAGCCTCTTTTTACCCATTGTACATGGGAACCGGTGTTCCCTGTATTAAGCCTATGGAAATTAGAGAATTCAGTAGTCAATAGGTTAAAGGAAACCAAAACCTTCATACTAAGTTACTTTTATTGTAAAGTTTAAGATATTTGAAAAATATCAGTGAAAATTTGAACAAAATCGGGCAAGGAATAAGGAAGTAAGAGCTTTTTGAAATGACTAGTCACTAGAGGGCGGTATTCAATTTGATGACATCATCTATAGACAACTCTCCATGCCTTTTGTACATCAAATTTCATGTTTTTCCTTCTTTCTTGTGATTGAGATAATGTACTCCCCTGAAAGCAAGATATAGAATGCAAAATGATATTCTGCTTCACATGTTATGAAGTCGGATCAAGAACACAAATAAATACGAAGAAAACAAAAAAATTGTGAAATTTGATGTACAAAAGGCATGGAGAGTTGTTCACAGATGATGTCATCAAATTGAATACCGCCCTCTAGTGACTATTCATTTCAAAATGCGCTAACTTTCTTATTCCTTGCCCAATTTTGTTCAAATTTTCACTGATTTTATTCAAATCTTTTAAACTTTACAATAAAAGTAACTTAGTATGAAGGTTTTGGTTTCCTTTAAGTTTGGCTGGTCCACTACATATAAAAAGGTCGATGTGTCACAAAACAAAGGTCTATGTACTTTCAAAGGTGGGGCAGCGCGTAAAATGCGTAGGTTACACACACGAGCGCACAAGACATTCTCGGATCCAAACAAAATTCTGATGTAAACACCGGAAAGAGATCATACATTCGGAGTAAGCAGTTCTGCAGGTAGCTGTTTCTTCATCGTTGGGTCCGAAATGGCGGGAATATCCGTGTCGAAAATCTCCTTGATGGTTTGGTTTGTCGTTTGTATCGGAGTTGAGACAGCTTCTGTTACCAATGATAAGGTATGTATTATAATCTTCTACTATCCCTTTGCTTACGGTATAGATAATTATACAGCTATATTGATTTACGGCCCACTTCAAGACCATTATCTTTATGAGCCATCGTTTTTATCATGTTTAGTAGACTTTGGAGCAGAATGGGCCACACCTCGTAGTGTTTCTTTAGCCTAGGAAACATGCAATGCTATGGGGCAATGGGTGACTGCAATCTTGCCATTTATAAAGATGACATTGCATTATCATTGTGCGTTAAAGTATATGTAGGTTGACAAATGAGTGTTACGTTGTAATGCAACATCAAATATTGCATCAAACATACAGAACAATTTAATGTGAGAGAAATCAGGTAAAAGTGTATCAAGCCTGAGAATAATCCATAATAATGCTGTCCTTTAGTATTAATAGATAGTATTAACATATTAACGAATACTTTAATGTGGGCCTACTGCATAAGGAGAGAGAGAAAGCTAGATAGATATATATATATATATATATATATATATATATATATATATATACAGGCAGACACACACACAGAGAAAACCAGAGAGAGAGAGAGAGAGAGAGGAAGAGAGAGAGAGAGGGGGGACGGGGATATTATAAATTAAGGTAGGAGGAAGGGGAAAAGCTGAAAGAGCGAGGGGCATCCCAGATAACAATACGACGTTACGCGAACGTGGGGCCAACGTAAGCTGTTACGTTGGTCCAACGTCGCCAACATGATGTTGGGCCCACGGCTTTCTTGCCGGCGGGCCAACGTTGGCCCGACAGTGACAAAATGACATTAAGCCAACATCGGGCCAACGTTATGCCGACCCCTATCCGACCATTTGTGCCGATGTCCTCCCGACATTGAACCAACGTTATGCCAACCTCTTTTCCACCGTATGCCGACGTCTTTCCGACATTGGACCAACGTCGTCCCAACCCTTTTTTAACCATGTGCCGACGTACGACCAACGTTATGCCAACCCCTATCCCACCATGTGCCGACGTTGTTCCGACATTGGATAAACGTTATGCCAACCCTTATCCCACCATGTGCCGACGTCTCCTCGACATTGGCCCAACGTTATACCAACCCCTTTTCAACCATGTGCCGACGTCTCCACGACGTAGGGCCAACGTTATTCCAACCCCTATCCCACCATGTGCCGACGTCGTGGGCTGTTACGTTGCGCCATCGTCGCCAATGTGATGTTGGGCCAACGGCTTTCTTGCCGGCGGGCCAACGTTGGCTCGACAGCGACGAAATGACATTAAGCCAACATCGGGCCAACGTCCCCCCGACGTATGACCAACGTCATGTCAACCCCTATCCCACCATATGCCGACATAGGACAAACGTAATGCCAACCCCTTTTCCACCATGTGCCGACGTCTCCCTGACGTAGGACCAACGTAATGCCAACCCCTTTTACACTATGTGCCGACGTCTCCCCGACGTTGTCCTAACATAATGCCAACCCTTTTCCCACCAAGTGCCGACCCCTCCTCCACCATGTGCCAATGCTAGACCAACGTTATGCCAACCTCTTCTCCACCATTTGCCGACGTAGAAGCAACGTTATGCCAACCCGTATCCCACCATGTGCCGACGTTGTACCTCCCCTTTCCAGTTCATGCCAACATCCTTCTGACATTACCAACACCAACTCAAAAACATATTCACACCAACATCAGTCGTCCGTTCATAAGAACATCGTCAAGATTATACTACATCGGACATGTACAATCATTCAAACACATGCATCACAACGTGACAAGGAAAAGCCAAGTAGTTTAAGATTGGATTAAGTAAATAAACAGAGCAAAATCCACAAAATGAAGATAGTAACAATTTCATCAAAATTAGACTGAATTTGAGAAAAGTTCATTATAGATCCCTCTGCAAGATAAGTATAATAACAATATTGAAGCAAGAGGGACATGTTATTTTAATTTCGTCATGTCTATTATCTTGTACATTTTAATCACTATCAAAACTTGGTAACAACTTATTTGTCCCATTTTAATGAAAAGTTCACCATCTTGCTTCTTAGAATTTGCTCTGAATACATCCCCTTCCTCCAAAACAAAAGAACAAGGAAAATACACTGATTTTGTGATAAAACATACTTTATTTTACGTGTAATAAACAAACTGTTGTAAATGTGAATACAATTATTGTACATCTTTCTTTTGTATTTTCGTTTGAATTCGAAAAAGATGTAAACATAGTTTCAAGTTCAAGGTATCTCAATGTGTCACAATATAGGCCTACTATCAATGAATGCTAGGACGATAGGAGCTGTTATAAAATGAATTGTCGCTTACACGTAACACAACATAACATACTGAAATTCATTGTACGAATATAATAAACAATCCTCACAACTTCCCGAGTAAAACAAAACAAACTTTCTGGCAGACGAACACGATTGCTTATGACAAGATTCCTCTACATATGTACAGCACAAAAATATAAAGAAATTAATAAAGTGTCCACCATTTGCATACCAAGAACTAGGCAATTAATGTAAACAATGTTCCATAAAAAATAAAAAATAAAATTCAGAGAAATTGCCAACATTTTTTATGCTTAGGCATTTCAGAGATGCTGATACATTTCGTCGCCATATCTATTGTTAACACATCTACAAACTGTTTTTTTTAAGGAGGGATAGTATACATTGCTTGAATGTGTGAAGTAAAGCAATCGCTAAATGTTTATATAACAACAGAGGAAAATTGAAAGTGAAGTAAGAAAGAGCAGAGCTTGTAAAGGGAAAAACACAAGTTTCTTCACTCTGATATACCACTTTCAATATTTCTTTAAATTGAGAAGAAGGTAGTACGAAAAACATTCAGTCACTTAGATATATGAAACATTTTTTTCTTACCTTTGAAATTCTTTATAGCATGTATTTAGTTGACACGTTATACAGGCATTCAAATCAATTACGACCTTCTTCGACTCATGGTATAGCTCTCTTTTTAAAATTGGGCCATTAGTGAAATTTCACCACAATAAATAACAAGTAAAGATGCATAGCACACTATTTAATAACAAAAGTTATTGTTTATGTTTGTGTACAAAACATAATGCCTGCAGAGCTGGCTAGCAAGCACCGTAGCTTGCCTAAGCGGAGATCGTTCTTGATATAACATCACTAATCCTTTGGTCAATCATTCCGAGGAACTCTGAGAATTGTAAGGGCGGGGTCCACCATTAGACGAGCAACTTGGAGAGGTTTTCAAAAAATTGTAAAAAATATAAGGAGGCGTTTATTTATGAAACAATTGTTATTATGTTGCTTTAAAAGGGTCTTGATACAAGACATAAAAGTTTTAATTTCCTAAGGTAATGGACCTTTAAAGAATGGGTTAGTCGGAATCAAAATCTTGTCTAGCTTGTGGTGGTACAACTTCGACATCTGCGGCAAAAAAAAGAAGAAGAAAGAAACCAAACAAGATTTAAAAGCAGATCATGGAAACATCACCTTGAAATAGTACGGATATTAATCAAATAGGTACGGCATTCAAGGGAAATAGTCCTGAGTGGCACATCCTCCCTAGTTTTGATGAAATTTCATGGATAGAAGTACTTTGTCATGAAAATAACTTCGTTCAAACTTTAGAGCGAATGACCCAGACGTATGGAAATTAGAAAGGAATGGATTTCTTTTATTTTTGTCTTGTTTAATTAGAATAGCACCAAACACTCTTATTAACAAAGGAAATATACATTTGAGGTAAAATGGCAGTAATATTCTTCAATAGAAAGAACCAATTTATAGTATCTGTTTGCTCAGTGTTGAGATGCTTGATTGATAACAGTTTAAAGCCCCTCTTAAGTGTTGGATCCCAAAATTAGCCAAAGAATAGATGGCACAATCTCACTTAAATGGTACGATGTAAAAGAGGATGTCATTAACACCCGGACACTTCTGCAAATAGAATATTGCCCTAACAAATGTGTTTGAAGTAGAATATGGATGAAAGAATACAAAATTTGCGTTTTCTGCATACAACACAAAACCCTTATTAGTAAGCTTGTATTCTTTCTAATTTTTAGGACAAATGTTTGAAGAAGAGTGGCATTTTCTTTCACATCATTATAACATTGAAGTGAAATGTGAAGCTCCCAATACTTTTTTTGTATTTATGTAAGCTCCCAATACTTGAGAGAGCTCGAGGGGCTTCAAAGTAGAAACAAAAACACAAAGCTATATCGTTAGTTGCTTATACAAGAAACAAATCAATTGACTGTGTTTTGTTTTTTGTGGCACCCTGCATTCAGAATTGTTTCCAAAAAAATACTGCTATAAGCAGTATTTCATGATTTGTTGTTGTTGAATAGTTTTGTAAGTGATCACAATGCAGTTTCTCAATATAATCAGGAAAAAGATACTAGCATCCGTTAGCAGCTATGTCCTACACAAACGTACATTAATCCAGTACATTTGTACTTTGTGTGCAGGGCACAACTATAACGAATACTAAGAAGTGCTATCCTGTCTACATGTATAACTAAATACAAAATGAATAAAATGCCAAATGACATACCCATATTTCTGAATGTTGAGGTCAGTGGGGTCGTTGGGGTCGACAGTGTTCTGGAGGTTGATGGGGTCGATGTCGAAGGGGTCCTTGGTGCTGTTGATGCTGTTCTGGATGATCGAGGTAGAAGTAGCTGGATCTGAACGGGTAGAGGAATCTGGAATTTGTTGTGAAGTTGACGATATGAAATGCAGGATTTAATATTTAAATTTCAGAATTGTAGGAATTATGGGAGAAAAAAGTATTGGGATTTGGAAGAGCTAACGTATTAATAAAGAACGTCAGAATTTTAAAAATAAATAATTAGAATATTTACCTTCAGTTCAAATTATAGCAATTTAATATACATGTGCATAAACAATAAAAACTAATTTGAAAATGAGAATAAAAATGCAGCAATAATCAAATTTGTGAATGAAAATTGTGAATGAAAATTATGGGATCGATCAGTGTTACCCCCCGCCCCCAATAGTTTTTCCTATTTACTATTTGATCAAATTGAGGTTCTTGGCCAATTGCGACTTTAAATGATTGCAAATGCCAAAATGAGGGTAATTCCCAACAGCTACCTCTTTCACATCACACTCACAGTCACAATCCACTAAATGTGTTGATACAAAGTTCTTGCATATTTTGGCAGACTTGGCACACTCCCTTGTAAGAAACTAAGATTTCAGGAGGCTAGAAACATGTACTAGCGGGATATCTTAATTCACAGCCCAATCTCGTAATTTATTCCTTTTCGAAGAGTAGGAATAAGAGTATAGTATAGATCTACTTCTAAATCTGAAAGTATCAGATCGAGACTATAATATCATTTAGATATGCATAAAAAAATGATGCGTCTTCCCATTCATCTCTATTTGATTCAATTGGTCTTTCCAACAATGCATCAGCACCTTAAGTTCAACACTTGTAACACCAACAGATTCACAATCATTTGATTCATGGTCGATATTGCATATTGGGATGAACATCATCACTGTCACGGACGCTGTAACATGATGCATCAATACATCACCTAGGTCTAACTCTAAGTCAGGAACATATTAACATTTATCACGGCAAACACTCAATGCATCTGATGCCGACACTTCGGCCCCCATCATAGCCATCATAGCCATCACTCACACTTCAATTGCACGCAGCGGGTGTGCATGCTAAGCGTACGCCGAGAGGTACACTCGTACTGCACTTTCACTTTCATTTGGACAGGGAATTATCAATGATTACTTTAACAATTTCTCATGCTATTTCCCTCGCTTTGTGACGGGGAGTTCTCACACTATACAATTTATCAGTTTCACGCGACATGCTCACAAAAATAACGTTGAAAGAGAAAGAAAATCATTCATTTACCATGCAGTGTTGGTACTCCCCGGCAACTGATCCAGACAAATGGACAGGATATGGCTGACGTACGTTGCAATTGCATGAGCACATGGGCATGCGCACGCATGCAATTTTTTTTACCCGGATGTAGCGGTACTAGGTCGTATTTGCTACGTTGGCCCAACGTCATATAGCCCACCAATATATACATGCACTATTTATCAGTAAAGATGGAGACGATATAGACCAACGTTAAGCCAAGGTTGGCCCAACGTCGCGTATATTAGCCAACATATCCACCATTTCTCAGTAAAATTTGAAACGATGGACCAACATTGAGCCAACGTTAATAGCCAAACGTCGAATAGCCAATTAACAGCCACAATTTATCAGTAATAATTGAGACGATGGACCAACGTTCAGCCAACATTGGCCCAACATCGAATGGCCAGCCAAAAGCCAACATTTAAAATTTAAAATTGAGACGATGGACCAACGTTCAGCCGACGTAAGCCCAACGTCGAATAGCCAACCCAAAGCCACCATTTAAAAAAAAAAAATTGAGACGATGGACCAACATGAAGCCAACATTGGCCCAACGCCGAATAGCCAACCAATAGCCAACATTTATGAGTTAAAATTGAGACAATGGACCAACGTTCAGCCAACATTGGCCCAACGTCGAATAGCCAACCAATAGCCACCATTTATCAGTGAAAATGGCAACAATGGACCAACGTTGAGCCAACTTTAGCCCAACGTCGAATAGCCAACTAATAGCCACCATTTATCAGTGAAAATGGCGACAATGAGCCAACGTTAGCCCAACGTCGAATAGCCAACCAAAAGCCAACATTTATCAGTAATAAATGAGACAATAGACCAACGTTCAACCAACATTGGCCCAACGTCGAATAGCCAACCAATAGCCAACATTTATCAGTGATAATTGAGACGATGGACCAACATTTAGCCAACATTGGCCCAACGTCGAAGAGCCAACCCAAAGCCACCATTTATCAGTGAAAATGGCGACAATGGACCAACATTGAACCAACAATAGCCCAACGTCGAATAGCCAACCATAAGCCACCATTTATCAGTGAAAATGGCGACAATAGACCAACGTTCAGCCAACATTGGCCCAACATCGAATAGCCAACCAATAGCCATCATTTATCAGTGAAAATGGCGACAATGGACCAACGTTCAGCCAACATTGGCCCAACGTCGAATAGCCAACCAATAGCCACCATTTATCAGTGAAAATGGCGACAATGGACCAACGTTCAGCCAACATTGGCCCAACGTCGAATAGCCAACCAAAAGCCAACATTTATCAGTGAAAATGGCGACAATGAGCCAACGTTAGCCCAACGTCGAATAGCCAACCAATAGCCAATATTTATCAGTGATAATTGAGACGATGGACCAACATTTAGCCAACATTGGCCCAACGTCGAATAGCCAACCCAAAGCCACCATTTATCAGTGAAAATGGCGACAATGGACCAACATTAAACCAACAATAGCCCAACGTCGAATAGCCAACCAAAAGCCACCATTTATCAGTGAAAATGGCGACAATGGACCAACGTTCAGCCAACATTGGCCCAACGTCAAATAGCCAATCAATAGCCACCATTTATCAGTGAAAATGGCGACAATGGACCAACGTTCAGCCAACATTGGCCCAACGTCGAATAGCCAACCAATAGCCACCATTTATAAGTGAAAATGGCGACAATAGACCAACGTTCAGCCAACATTGGCCCAACGTCGAATAGCCAACCAATAGCCACCATTTATCAGTGAAAATGGCGACAATGGACCAACGTTCAGCCAACATTGGCCCAACGTCGAATGAGCCAACCAATAGCCACCATCTATCAGTAAAAAATGGCGACGATGGCCCAACAATTAGCCAACGTTGGCTTGCCGACTGCGACCCTGCCGACCGTGGCCGACGTTGGCCCAACGCCGTATTGTTATCTGGGATATAATGGCCAGGGAGAGACGGGAAAGAGAGAGGTAGAGAGAGAGAGAGAGAGAGAGGGAGAGAGAGAGAGATATCTAAAAATGAGTGACGGGCCAGATTAAACGTGACAGAGAGCGTACGAATGAGAAGATAAACACAAAAGACGAGTAAATATTGATCCATAATGTGTGCATTTTAAAGGAAAATCGTATCGATTGTTTGTTCCTTGAACCTTGATCAGTCAAACAGCCTAGATTGGGATTGGGAAAGACCTCTACGTACACATGAACAATAGTATAGAGTACCGAAGTACTAACCCTCATATTCGCTCGACGTATGGGTATATGGTCCTGCGCATGAGGTTTACTGCGAAATAATTCAAAAAACGGGCCGGAGCGGGGAAAGTATAGAGTAATTGGGACTGGTGTGAAAACCACGCCATTGTTTAGCACAAAATTATCGGGAACAGGCAACATTTTATTGACAACTTTGCCAGTATGACGTCACACTTCGGTACTATGTCATTATGGAGTGGTCAGTAATTCGGAATCCTGAGGAATGTCCGTTTGATAAGTAGTTATTTTGAATCTTGGAAATCGCTCATGAATTATCTTAACAATGACCGTGACAAAAAGATGTCTAATTTAACGATGAATGTTAGTTAAAAAAAAAAAAATTAAAAAAAAGCAGACTTAGCTTATGATAAAGATAAGTAACACCCCCCCCCCCCCAGAGGCTGTATATGGCATAATTATGGTCCGGCAATAAAATGCTCCTCGATCACTTTTTGCTGTGAAAAGTTGGCAGGAATGCTAACTCCTCTTACCTACCTGCATATTTATGGTCAAGTGTAATTTGAAATGAGAACCTCATCGTGTACTCATTTTACAATCTAAAACAAAAGTCTGTTTCCGAGGTAACACATTTTATAGTTGCAGGGGATATAGAAAATCTAGTAGATGAATTATACATCCTAAAGGCATGATCGATATAGGAGTGAAAGGATGAAAGTCCTTTTAATTCTCATAAGAAGGAATCGATTCGTTCAACTTCAACTTCAAATTAAATAATGTATTAAAACCAATATTGGAAGAAAAACCCATTGTAAACGCAAATGCATATTCACATCACACTCTATGTGTTTTATCAATGTCCACGTTATCTTAAAGGTACTATGTCCCTTTTGCAGCCAACCTCAAATGCTGTAGAACTTTGCAGGAATTATGAATATGTCATGTATGTCCTATCTGTGAAATTTAAACGTTAGCAGTGTCCTCATATTCAAATTATGCAAGGAAACCCGTTTACTTGCTAGACTTCACTGTCAGACACTATTGAGTGACTGACTGGCTTTTTCTTCTTTGGTAATAACATACATAAAATGAGCTGTAAAGAGTACATGATCATTTGTCTACATCAATAACCCACTTCTTGTGATGGCCAAGATTAAACTGATTGAATCTTTGCGCAGCATAAAAAGTATGACCATTCGGTACAATTGTCTGAAAATCAAGACTATTACTTTTGGGCTCTATAGCCCTAAAGTCGATTTGACAACTAATAATCGTTATTTTCCCACTTGAAGACATTTTCAAGCCCCACCTTTTTTAGGGGAGTTCTAAATTAGTATTATCTTTCAAATGCAGTTGGAATTTAACTTTTTCATTTTTTTTGGCCTGCAAATGGGACATAGTACCTTTAAGGGCAATTGGTATCTGCTATAAACAATTCGATTTTGTAAATAGATTATGGAAATTTAATCGCATTTAGTAAGGAAACAGTTGGAGGTGTCGTGATGTAGTGGACATGTCATCGCACTGTTGATCAGGGGGTGTTTCACAGAACTTGTCATCAGTAACAAATGACAGTTTTTGTTAAAAGCTACTGAAATACTTGCTTCTGATTGGTTATCAGCAGATTTGTCACTGGTATTTCTCATTTGTCATTGAAAAAAGGCTTTGTGAAACGGGTCCCAGGTGGTTCGCGGCTCCAGTCCTGCTGTGGAACAAATGCCATTTTAGCAAGACATTAATCTATATTTACCACACTCGATCGAGGTGAGCTAAATGGGTACCTGGCACGAATTAATTCCTTGAAATGCTCGGGCGCCATAATGGCAGCCATGTTTAAACCGGGGCAATCATTTTGGAGCGCTAGAAGTGGCACTTCTAATAGACCTGAGCGCTATTCAAGAACCTGATATTGTCAATTCATCTTAAATCCTATCTGCACTAGTTTGGCCAGGAGGGATTAGACCTCCCTGCATGGTCACTGACAGGTGGTTATCTCATCAAATCAGCTCTCGATTAACATTACACGCGCCTTGAGCACTCCACAGAGTGGATTTGGCGCGATATAAGTTACATTATTATTTATTATTATTATAAGGAAAAGGGGACCATGGGGGAACAACGGTCACCACTTAGGCATTGTTTGATATATAGGGCGCAAGTATAGCAATAGGTAGTGCAATTGGGCTTTAAATAAGAATCTTCTTTTTCTTAATATACCAGGAGAAGGTCATCTTCATCCTTGCTGACGGTCTAAGATGGGATCGGTTCGGTCAGGCCCTACCAAACTTCATCAAGATGGAGGAGAATGGAGTAAAAGCTGATTGGTTGAATGGCGTCTTCATGACCATGACTATTCCTAGCACGTTCTCTATCGCTACAGGTGGGTACCTGAATGTGTCTAAATAACAATAGTAACTATTTGGGTTTATTTATGGTGGTGGTGGGTTGTTCTTTTTTACCTGACTGCTAAGAAAGCATACATTCTTGTAAGCAACCAGACAGCCGACGGCTTTAGGTCCTCTCCGAGGGACCTGGTAATGAGGATTAATGCCTTACCAGAGGGCACTAGCGCATCGAGACCACTGCTCTACCGAGTGAGGGTAACCGCATCATAATTATGTACAACTACTCATGCGGGCTGTACAACTATTTATACCCAATCATTACCAGGCACTCGTTTAATGCATCTCGGTCCAAATGTGGGTAAAATGCAAATGCACACATCCGGCAAGGATCGAACCCAGAAACCCTTCGTATCAGAGTCAATAACTTTCACCAATATCATAATTAGGCCTAATTGGTAAAAGTTTTCTTAATCATTGGGGGGGGGGGGGGGTCGCATTCTTTTTTTACCTCAGGCGCCAATCCCTAGATATGACACTGAGTGGGATAAGAGACCACATCGGCCATAGGATGTTGGTTCGTCGTGTATACGATTTGCAGATAATTTTAGGCTATTTCGTAAAAAAGAGAAGGCTGAAAAATCCCTCTGATTTCGCTATCAATATTCAAATGGCAAATGGGAAACCCTCGATCCCTCAATAAGGATTCATACATTTTTCAGATTTCAGTTAGTATGCCTTCATCCGGTATCCGTGTCCGGTACGTAAGGTCCTTAACAAATTTTGGATAAATTGCCTTAACCATATCAACAGTTACCCGTCGTGTTATTAAACAAATAATACACAGTGGTGACGGCATTAGTAAGAATTACCCACACAAGGTACCTTTGGAACAGTCTAACACGCCCGAGGCGATAGCCGAGGGTGTTTGGACCGTTTCGAAGGTACCTAGTGTGGGTAATTATACTATTAATGCCCGAACAAAATGAATTGTATTATTGTTTTATAAGATGATGTTTTATTTGTTTTATAAAATGATGTTTTGGTCATTAGTAAAATTACGTGTTAGGCAAAATGAATGCCTGGTCACGTGTACGCTCACAACCAATCACTTGATAAGGATCCACATCATCTTTATAAATGCCAATAAGAAAGGGAAAAACCTTATTGTAAGCTTCATATAGATTGTCATAACGGTAATCTCGCATCAAGATGAGGGTAGGCTGTATGCTGAACACCGGGAAATATCACAGTTTATCCCTTCGCCCAACCCTTGGACAATAACCTTATAGTACTCTTGAGATTGACATGGCATTCGATACGACCATGATTCTCGTATCAAATGACTTTAGGCCTGTTCTCATCAGACCGAAGTGGCAAAAATAACCCGCTATTTTAACTAGCCCGATCTAAAATTAGCCAGCTAATATGCGTCCTCATCTGCCCGCAGTTGCAATTAGCGGGCTATTTGGTCGAGAAAGTATCCCGAGAAATCTTGGTCTTGTTTCCAAAATAACCCGATATTTGGGAAATAGCGGGTTAATTGGCGCCCGTCCGAGCTAGTTTGTGAGCAATTTCGAGCTTCGGGAGAATATCCCGAGTCTGATAAAATAGCGGATTATTTTGCAACTTCGGTCTGATGATGACAGGCCTATTGTTGAAGGAAGTGATGGAGGAAGCTCTTGCTGATAAATCATTTCAAAAGTATATTGTATTGAAGAGAAGGTCGTGTTACCTGGTCAGTAAAGGTGAAGATTAATTTGAGAGCTTTCCAATACGCTGATCTTTTTCCTATTTGAAAGAATATCATATTTGGAATGTTATAGTACTCGAAAAGGATGTTCAGCTGCCCTTTAAAGGCATTGCTTAACAATGTTTTCAGTTTTACAAATCTGAGATACATTATGTCCCTACGTGTTATCAGTGTCTGTGATATAAATATCGAAGCCATAAGACAAAAAATGGCGATTAAAAATAATCATAAAGTGCCCCAATAGAGTAAAAGATCTTTGAGTGAACGGTTTTACCATACTCATTTATCATGGGCCCTAATTATATTTTGTATCATAATTATCAGGGGGGTGTTTCATAAAGCCGTTCGTAAAGCTACGCATGAATTTACGAACGACTTATATATGAAACGCGAAATGGAAAGCTCAATGTTTTTAACTGCATCAACTAAAGTTGAACTGTGCAGATGTAGATTAACATTCTTATTATAACAAACATTGTTAATACAAAGTATATTTTTTGCCATAACTTAATTGAGGTTATTGGAAATGTAGTCACATGTTGTGAAAACATCTGGAAATACTTTGGGCATGCTATCTGGCACTTCATATTCAGGTCGTTCGTAAAGTCATGCGTAACTTTACGAACAGCTTTATGAAACACCCCCAGGGTTGTAACTTGAAAGCCATGCATGGTGCAATACACAAGCTGTTCTTCAATGCTACGTCAGGCAGGAAATCACTATCATTGATGGCGCATTATACTTTCTTCCATACGTTATAAGTGTTTATATTCATTTGTTATGACCGTTGCAGGTGATGCGTCATTTGCCTGACTTATGAATGCGTCAGTGCCTGATGTGATGTTTGATGCGTCATGAGATTATATAGTGGGCAGTGCGTAAAATTTGCTGAATTACTGGCTTTCGTACTAGTTGATGTTGTTGTTGTTTTAGTTTTTATTGGCATGTTTCATTTATGTAGGGATATTTACGCCCTATCGAGGTCGTTGATTGTTTAGCCTAGGTACTGACGCAATGATATTAACGCATCATCATGTTCGTCATATTCTAGGTTTGTATCCTGAGAGCCATGGTGCAGTACACAACCTGTTCTTCAACGCTACGTCAGGCGAGAAGTCGCCGTCATTCATGGCGACCATGAACTACACGGAGTGGTTTGACACAGGCGCAGAGCCGATTTGGGTGACGACTATCCTGCAAGGTGGCAAGGCCGGTACCATTCTGTACACGGGGAGTAATGTGCCTATCAAGGGAGTGCAGCCGACAAAAAATATACCAATTAATCTATCAGGATCATGGTGGGTATATAGCTTCTTCTTCTTCTTCTTCTTCTTCTTCTTCTTCTTCTTCTTCGTGTTGTTGCTTTTGTTCTACATTTGCCACTCTCCACCCAGGTGTAAATGGGTACCTGATATGCTTGAGCGCTAGTTACTTTGGCAGCTCGGCTATAGCCAGGGTAATATGTGTAAAGCGCCATGAGCGTCAGAGTCTGGCGGATACCGGCGCTATATAAATAATAACCATATTATAATTATTATTTTTTGTTGATGTTGTTCTTGTTTTTGTTGTTGTTGTTGTTGTTATTGTTGTTCTTCTTCTTCTTCTCATTTTGCTGTTTTAAAGCTCATAATACACGACGTGTCTTTTGCTGAAATTGGGCTGCAGCGTTTGACGCACAGCTACGCTAACCAAACGTATGCAGTTGATTGGTGTAAGCACCAATAATCCAACGCAATGCTTGCACTGTTCATTTGTTCATTCGCTTCATGTACGTTATCACTCTGCCGTGGTATGTCAAAGACCTTGCCCTTCTTGGATGGACGCAGTCATACGTCAGTGAAACTAGGGACCTTCCGATTTGCACGTCGACATAGTGGACTGCTACGTGTGACGTCCTTTTAAAGCGCAGTCCAATAAAAGGACGTCACACGTAGCAGTCCACTATGTCGACGTGCAAATCGAAAAGTCCCTAGTGCCTCGCGTGCAACGGATACCCTTCCTTGATCAAAACTGGTCGAGGGACATCCCTACTACTGTAAAAATCTGCTAATTGCCTTTTTTCTTTTCCGATGTCGTATAGCTTTGGATTACCAATGGGGGATCGCATCGATACGGCGTTGTCATGGATGACGGACGAAGATTTCGACATCGTGGTCATCTACTTCAACCTGCCCGACTTCAACCTCCACAGCTACGGTACCGAGGACCAGCGCACCTTCGATACCCTGCACGAGGTCGACGAGGCCATCGGCTACCTCTTCGATCGCATTGACGAAGAAGGCCTGACCGACATCGTCAACGTCATCATCGCCAGCGACCACGGGCACATCAATTCGGAGGTTGGGAAACATGTCCTGCTGTACGACTACATCAACAGTTCGGATGTCGAGTTCATTGTGGCTGACTATGGTCCATGCTTTCAGCTCAACCCGGTCGATGGAAAGCAAGATGAGGTAAATTACAAAAGTAAATAAAATTTGAGAAAAAACAAGCAAACAAGCAGACAGACAAACAAACGAACGAACTAACAGACCAACAAACAAGCTCAGAGAGTACTTTCATATACAGGCTCCTTACTGGCAAAGCTGGTAAAATTGTCTTGAGTGACGATCAAAATTGATGTTTACTTCATGAGTGGTCCCCAGAAAATGTTACAGCGCCATCTTCTGAACTTGTGAACATACATTTTTGATATAATCGTGAATTCGACAAAGAGGTATATTTTTCAACTCTCCCTTCCCCTAATCATCTCTGTCTCTCTCTCTCTCTCTCTCTCTCTCTCTCTCTCTCTCTCTCTCTCTTTCTCTTTCTCTCCCTCTATCTCTCTTTTTTTTTCTCTCTCTCTCTTTCTCTCTCTCTCAACTCTCCACTCTCGTTCTATCCATCTGCTATCCTTCCCATATTCCTACACGTTCGCCCTCCATCCCTCCCTCTGTCTTAAAATGAATGAATCTTCTTCCCTTCTCGATCCACATGTCTTTCTTTCTCCTGTCTACACCCTTGCTCATTACCCCTCTTCCCCTTCCCTTCTTCCCAACCTTCCTCTCTCTGTCTAAAATTGTCTGTATCTCCCTCCCTTCTCGATCCACATCCTTTTATGTCCCCTTCCCCCACACCCTTGCACATTACCCTTCTCCCTCTCCCCATCTCCCCTCCTCTTCTTCCTTCTCCCCTCCCCTTATCCCTGTCTCTCTGCCTCTGTCCCTGTCTCTTTCTCTTTCTCATTCCATCCTTCCACCAGGTTTACACCACTCTGAAGAGCGCCCACCCAGCACTCACTGTGTACAAGAAGGAGGAGCTACCTGAGAGGTATCACTATGGCAACAACGAACGTGTTCTCGATATCTTCGGCTGCGTTGATCCGGGCTGGCATCTTCATACGGTAAATTCCATGACAATTGTTTGGGGGAAGCCATCCAGTTATAAAAGAGAAGGATGAGTTTTATAGTAAAGAAAAACAAATTTATGAGATTTCTCATGGTTTTTTAAGAATATCAAAGTAGAAATGTTCTTTGAAGAGGATTACCCTTAAAACATCGCCTGTGTATCCTAAACATTAATCTAAGTGTAGTCCTAGTTCCATATACCCTTTTCTGTGTGCAGTGCATGATATTCTAAGCAAGACTAAGTCAATTTCTTGTCAGTTTTTCATTTCGTTTAGTTCATTATAAAACTTCACAATATACACAAATTCGTATGTCCTACATCATGCAACCTTTCCACCTTGCATTATTTCTTAACACAATCCTTGTAATGATGATGACTCGCTAAGTCGTCCTTTCTCCTCAAATATTGTCACAACTGATTGTTTTGGTTAATCTCTGAATTCATTCAAGTTATCGCAATGAGCCTAATTTCATTGATTATTTATCGATTAAAAAAAATGTCCTATTTTTTTCTTCTTCATTTTCATCTCTCTTAGACAATCCAAGGCAACGATACATTCCTTATCTCCGACCATGGCTACGATAACAAATGGATGGTGATGAAATCCTCTTTCTATGCCCAGGGTCCGCACTTCAAGAAGAACCACCGCGCCACACCTTTCGAATCGGTATGAAAAACTGACTCAACAATGCCCTTTGCACGTTAGGCGTCTCTTATTGACGTAGGATTGCGTCAATGACTTGCGCATGCGCGATATTCGACGCGTCATTAATTGACAGTGACATCGTATTCAAATGTGAATGCAAAATAGACAGTACCAGCGTATGCAGTAATTACCAGGGCCGTAATTAGTAAACTTCTAAGACATTTTCTTAAACTTCAACAAAAAAGTATTAGACTTTAATTGTCCTATTAATTATAGACACAGAGGTTTATTTTAGCGTAGGTAATCACGCGCTCGACATGACAACTCTTCTGCCTCGGGCATTACATAACAGGGCCCGTATTCAGTAAACTTTTAAGACATTTTTCTTAAGAAAAAGAAAAAATGTCGTTTATTGAACACTGTCCCAGTGTTTTATTCATAAACAGGATATGCTCCGAAGTAGGACAAATGCACCATCTTCACCAAAATGTTTTTTGATCATTTTTCTCGATAATTCATACTTGCAGGTCGACATTTACTCGATGATATGCGAGATCCTTTCGCTCCACCCAGCTCCAAACAACGGATCACGCGAACGCTATGAGGCCATATTTGCTATTACAGGCGCAGCGAACCGGTCGGTTTCCGCTACTGTGCCTATCTGTGTATTTCTCTTCATAACTTCAATGTCATTATTCATGTAAAGCGTATTGGGTCCAAATGGATTTTCGCAATGGGGCTTCTGGAATATTATTTCTACTGATATGTTTGTATGGTTATGAAAAGGTACGTTTTAAAATGTTTATAACAACATTTTTTTCATATACTCCAGCACAAAGAGAGTACCATCGGCCTTCACGCTGCCTTGTTTAGAATCCCTCGAAAGTTTTTGAACAAGATGTTTTTTAAGTGGTTTATCTATTTTGATTTTATTGTGTACAGTTAGGGAGATGGGGAGTATTCTCGCCAGCATATAACAGTCATGTAAATAGTAAAAGTATCTTCAGAACTTTCGATGGATACCTGTATGTGAAATATTTGATATCTGATGCTTCAACTTAAAAATATATATATCTTTCTGTTTGGTATCCATATCGGTTTGCTTTTTATGTATGAATGCTTTCATGATGTGACTCAGGTTAATGCTCTTATTATGTATTGTCTGCTGATCAAGATCTGGAACGGTGTTGACTCATTCGTGTTCAACTTTAATTTAACGGGGACATCCACCCTGATATAAAGTTAGTTTTAATTGTAGCAGAAATTTAGAGAAACAAGTTAGTGAAAGTTTGAGCTAAGTCCGATTTTAAAAAAAAAGGAAAGTTATGAATTTGTGAAGTTATCATCAGTGAAAGACAAATTGGCAACACTGTGACGTAGCGTGCGAGCTCCTTTCCAATTTGCTCCGTACAGACAATTCTTCAACTTACATTTATCGTAGTTATTGATGACGGAATAGACTTGTTTCCTATAGTGGCTCTGTAAAAACATATTTGCAATCATTATATGTAGGGGAAATGTATGATCGAAAATTCTATCAAGGGATAATATAGACTTTTTGAAGTTTGTTTATTACAGGGCAAATGGGAGGGGAGCTCGCAAGATGCGTCACAAAGTAGCCAATTTGTGTTTGATTGGTTGCACCTTTAACAAATCATAACGGTCTTAATTTTAATCATTTTTTGCTCAAACTTTTTCCCACCTGTTACTCTCACGTTTCCGCTTCTATTAAAACCAACTTAAAGATGTTCATGCGTAGTTATATAGTCGTTCGTAAAATAGGCAAGTTGGCGATCACTATACATAACACTGAGCCAACGGGTATTGCGCTCCCGTGCGTAACAAGTTGTGCTGCCCTCTATATACCCACCGCATGAGCAACTTTAATATCAGGGTGGACTTCCACTTGAATACCCTTCTGGCCGTCAGCATACAATAATCATGTTTATGCCTATGTTTATATTGTATATAACACCAATGGGAAACGAAATTCTGTATAACTATAAAATTATATGCACAATAAAACTGAAATTTGGAATCTTGAATGTTATCTTTGTATGTAACAAAAGTGGTGAGCATAATTCTGTATCATTATAATACTGACAATGAATCTTGAATCTTGAATCTTGTCTCCAAGCTTTCCTCAGCTCCCTCTCCATAAAAACCAACTGCTGCCCAGAAAGACCGTGTACAATATCTGAATGCCTCTCTAAATGATTTATTTGTAGATGTGTGATGATGATGATATTGATTATATGCGGTTCCTTTTCACATAGTTTAACACAAATTTGAATAGATACATTGCTGTATCGCTATATTTGTATGATTACACTGTTTATGTATTTTCATCGATTAAAGCATGGTTGAAAACAGTGAATCACGTAATAAAGTGCCGTTACCTCGTCATCCAGCTCAAGGCCACAGTAGGAGAAAGTTTTGACAGACAATGTAGTACGTGCTTGTCTGGTCTTACATCCCTTTTCTTCTAAAAATATCCATCGAGGTGCTAGGTTTCGAGGATTCCTGCCCCATAAATGCGACCCTTCACACTCATTTTAACCTCTGTTTACAGAGAGACTTGTTTCGATGGATGCTAGGCGTGATATCATCAATTACCATTTTTTATATGAATTATAGATGAAAGTATACTCTTTTCATCCAATAAATATGCCTATATTGAGCTTTTCATGTTGCAATAATAATGATAGTGATAATAATAATGGTGATAATAATATCAATTATGATGATAATGATGATTATAATGATGATGATGATAATGATAATAATGATGATAATGATAATAATGATTATAATGATTATAATGATTAAAAATGATTAAAAAACAAATGGTCAGGGTCTGAGAGGGATAAATGGAAAGAGAGAGGGGGAGGGAGAGGGTGAGAGAGAGAGGGAGAGAGAGAGAGAGAGAGAGAGAGAGAGAGAAGGATAGAGGGAAGAGAGAGAGAGAGAGAGAGAGAGAGAGAGAGAAGGATAGAGGGAAGAGAGAGAGAGAGAGAGAAAGAGAGAGAAGGAGAGAGAAAGAGGGGAGGGAGAGCGCGAAAAGAGAGAGACAGAGAGAGACACAGAGAGACAGAGAGAGACATAGAGAGACAGAGAGAGAGAGAGACATAGAGAGACAGTGTGAAAAGGGGGAAATTGAAGGGATTTTTTTTTTTTTTTTTTTTTTAAAGACGGGAGGATAAAGCAATAGTACGAAATAGAAAAAAAGACACTTACAGAAAAAAAGAAAATGAGCAAGTTTTAAAGTAAGATTAAATAGAATAGATAGATATACATACAAATATGAGGAGCAAGAGAGAGAGAGAGAGAAAGAGAGAGCGAGAGAGAGAAAGAGAGAGAGAGAGAGAGAGAACAGGATCAGGAAGAGAGATTGAACAAATATATTTATAGTGAGGGAGATAAACATCATTTTGTATTCACTGGATGCTGTATTATGTTAAAATATAAAGTAGTACAGGTCCTTTTCGGACCTAATGTAAAGGACATCACAGTTTTTTTATTACATTATATTATACTAATGTAAAGCGCTTTGAGCATGATTATGTAAAGGCGCTATATAAATATCAATAGGAATATATAGGATACTATGGAGGTCGGACTCAGCTCGGGATACTTCAAACGTTTCCTCTTGCCAAAATTAGACGAATTCAATTAATTCCTCGACAAAAATTAATACATCTGTCACTGTTCGGTACCAATCAGGCCTTGACCAACTAAAAATACTTGTATTCTAAAAAGGGATTGACAGTTTGGATATTAATAGCCCTCCAAAACCACTAGTTACAGGCAATACAATTAGCTTACACTCAATTATTTTCTCTATTATTTATCCGCTGGGATGTCAGCTGAGTTCCCATGTATATGTCTAAATGATTTTTTTTTTACCAAGGCTTGTTTGAAGCACGAAATTGTAAGTTTTACGATTTCCCTTTTTCCTAGGGTCTATGCAAGCACAATAATTCTACCACCCATCGCCTCCAGTGACCATAATTGTGTAATGTGGATACCTGTGAAAAATACAGAAACTCGCAATACTATTCGGAAGAAAATTGTAAGACCCTTACCAGATAGCGGCCTCCGGGCATTCGGTAGTTGGATAACTAATCATACTTGGGAAGATGTCCTTCAAGCTGATAACCCATCTACGAAGTGTGATATGTTCCTGAAGGAGATCCAATCCCATCTTGAATTACATCTCCCACCCAAGATTATCCGTTTCCACGAAAGCGACAAACCGTGGATTAATGGTGAGATCAAGTCACTTATACGTCAAAGACAACGGGCTTTTACAGATAAGAAGGAAAATCTTTGGCGTTATCTGAGGAACAAGATTATCCGATCCATAGCTGCAGCCAAGAAGCAGTACTACAACACAAGAGTTCGCAACCTCAAGGCTAACGATCCCGCAGCTTGGTATAGGAGAATCAAGATACTTACCAACAGTTGCAAAAATCATGTCCCAATTACGATACCGGGAGTGGAACATAACAATTTTAGTTCATTTGAAATTGCAAACCTCATTAATGAACATTTCTGTACTATAGCGGCAGACTTACCAAAGCTTCAGAGATCACACTTACCTGCATTTTTGCCTGCCCAATACAATTGTCCCCTAGTACAACCATGGCAAGTGTACACATACCTACGTTCTCTTAGTCAAGGTAAATCCGGAATTACTGGGGATATTCCTGTTCGGATCATTCGCGAATTTGCCTATGAATTGTCAGTCCCACTTACAGATATTCTTAATGTATCATTCCAAAAATCTGAGGTTCCATTACAATGGAAACAAGCAGAAGTAGTTCCTGTTCCTAAGGTGCACCCACCGACACTTTTGGACCTTAGACCAATAGCCCTGACAAGCTATTTTGCTAAGATAGCCGAATCGTTTATTGCCAAGTGGCTGTTAGAAGATATAACAAAAAATCTTGATCCTAATCAGTTTGGAAATCGTAAAGGCTTATCGACGACACATTACCTCATTGGTTTGATACACCAGATATTGGAGAATGCAGAAAAGGTGAAATTTACATCAACGATATTGACTACAGATTATTCGAAAGCCTTCGATAGAATAAACCACAATGTTTTAGTTCAAAAACTTCTCAATTTTGATGTCAGACCATGCCTTATAAACTGGATAATGAGCTTTTTGGATAATCGATTGCAGTGTGTGAAATATAATGGAACAAAATCAAACTGGAATGTCATAAATACAGGAGTTCCACAAGGAACAAAACTTGGACCTTTATTATTTTTGATACTAATGAATGATGCATGCCAAGATTCCATTATACCGTATTTCAAATACGTAGACGATTTGTCAATGGTAGAAAGCAGGAGTATATGTAAAGCTTCAAAATTACAAGATGAACTTCGCAAACTACAGGAATGGTCTAATAGGAATGATATGAAACTAAATGCCTCTAAATGTTCAGTTATGCAAATCTCCTTTTGTAAGCAACCTGTACAACAGACGGCCTTGTTTATTGATGATACCCAACTATGCAATGTAGAATCTCCCAAAATATTGGGTTTGATCGTACAGAGTGACCTAAAATGGAATAAACACGTAACTGATCTCTTGAAGAGAAGTAACAAGAAGTTGTACATACTCAGGAGACTGAAATCATTCAAACTTCCTATTGTAGATCTTATCACCATATTTAGAGGATATATAAGACCGATTGTAGAGTACTGTGCCCCTGTGTTCAACGGAGCTCTTACAAAACAGCACATCTATGCACTTGAATCAATTCAAAAGAGAGCATGTAGAATAATTCTGGGTAGTAGTTATACTTCATACAATGTTGCATTAGAAATATGTAACTTAGTGACTCTTGAGGAAAGAAGAAAACAACTATGTCTTACATTTGCTCATAATCTGGAAGAAAATCCCTTTTCATTGAATTGGCTAGTTAAAAAACAGGAAAGTCGCTACTGCTTGAGGAGAACAACAAAGTACACCCAGTACAAGTGCAAAACTAACAGATTTAGAAAGAGTGCAATACCATACCTTATAGATCTTCTAAATAATGAATAATTGAAATGTATTTTTACACAATGTATATATATATATATATTAACAATATTTGATAAATATGTTTATTATCTAATGTTTTAATACATACCCAACTATGATTTAGTTTTAACGTAGGAAACCATGTTTTACAACCCACTCTGGAATATATTTATCTTTTTACAGAGACATCAATTTATAATTATGTACTTACCGTTGATGAACAGGCAACATAGAGCATTATTTTGCTGACTTTTAATGTTAAAGACACAGGTGCAATAATTTCAGTATTAGCTTTTTACTTATTTGTATGTTATGTATTGTATTGCTTTTGATTAATTGTTGTTATTACTATTGTGAAGTTTAATAGATTTTAGAAATGTAAATAATATATAGTGATTGGTTTTAAATGCTACACATGAATACTGTTAAATGTTACCAATACTGTTTGAATGAATGATTGTAACAAATGAAATATAATGTTATGTAATGAAGCTCATGTATACATGTAAACATGCACAATTCAGCATTTTGGCTGCGAGGCATTGTTTTTTTAATAAAACCATTATTGAATTGAATTGAATAAAGACCGTCAATACTACTGGGCCAGAGGGAATTAGACCACACAGCGAGGTCACTGACAGGTGGCTATCTCATTAACTCAGCTCTCAACTAACATAAGAAAAAGAGGATCATGGGGGACCAACAGGCACCGATTGGGGAAGTTTTCTATATAGAGGGAGCAAGTAGCTACATGTAGGACAGTGGGGATTTAAGGGTAATAATTTAATTTTTGCCAGCAGATAAGCATTGTTGAAAGCACGAAATGATAAGATTTGCGATTTTGTTTTCTTTAGCGTAAATATTTTAGTTCTTGTTTACACTCTTTGCACTTTATAGACAATACAAATGAAAGCCAATTGATTCTATGCAACATTCTAGGGAGTAATACAAATATAACTCATATCATAGCTAAGCTTTAGCTTCATATTCTTCTCCGGCGTACAGACGTGAAAATTACAATTTAAAAATTATATATTTGATAAAAAGTAAGTTAGAGGACTTTTTAAAACTTTTTTTGTAATACGTTTTTGTCCGTGCTTGCAGGATTAAAGATGTGAGGAAAATTCCCTTCACTTTACTAAAGCTTATTGCACAATAATTCTTAACTAACTTATCGGGGACTTTGGTTCGACATCTCCTACCGCCTATCCCATCAATAATATTCTAGCAGCGCCCCTGTGTACATGGACATCAGGGCATGAGAGCGAATGGAAAAAATTGAGATACAGAAAAATATTGGAAATGACAGCGCCTGAATTGAGAAGGCTGTCAAAATTATTGATACATAATGAGTCCATCCCGTCCAAAATTAGCAACAAGTATTATTCTTAGAATCATATAACATAGGGATATATTGGTATTGTGGTCAGTGGAGTTGAATGTTTTTGTTATATACTCCATGCCAGTGATAGCTTTGGATTTAATTAAAATAATGTTCAGCAGTTGCCATGGGATATCATTGTGAAAGAGACTGTCTAGACACTATGTAGCATGATTATGTTGTAAATATAGGACTATTTATTGAGTGTCGCGAGATTACGGAATTATTTCAATTATAACAATGATTGGTAAATCAAGTAAATCTTGCTTAAGTTAAAAAAAATAATAATTAAAAAGCACAGGAAACAGAGACTGTACGTTGCATGTGGCATCAGCAGAGTTAATTTTTTTTTCAATATTTTTTCTTCTTTGCTTCAAGAACGATCCTTTCCAAGGGACATTTCTACCAAGATTTCTTCTAGGCTTCATGGGATTAAAAAAAAGAGAGAGAATTCTTTATACAAAACGTTCTCTTTTGCCTATCCAATTTTTCTCATTAATTACCCCCCCCCCCCCCCTCCCTCCCCGCTCCTCCTCTCACCTTCTCTCCCTTCGCCTCTCCCTCTCTCTCTCTCTCTCTCTCTCTCTCTCTCTCTCTCTCTCTCTCTCTCTCTCAATAAGAAGAATCCCACGGAGTATCACTCGTAATCGTGATAATCATAACGGCTACCCCTGGCCAAGACATACGTCATCATACGTCACTTCGATAACCTGTTAACAACATCCGATCCCATGCCTGTTCTAGTTTTGACCGGAAGAAATTAATTACTCCAACAAGTTCGTCCAGATGACACTGTTCCATTTAAAGTAGGACTGCACTGCTTGTAGCTACTTGCGCCCTCTATATAGCAAACAATTCGTAAGCGGTGACCAGCGGTCCCCCATGATCCTCTTTTTTCAATGATAATTGAGAGCTGATTTGATGAGATGACCACCTGTCAATGACCATGCAAGGAGGTATAATCCCTCCTGGCCAAACTAGTGCAGATAGGCTTTAATAACCTAACATAACATAGAATTTTACTTTTTTTGATAATTATGTAAGATCAAATTAACATTCAACTAAAAAAAATTGTATAACATAACTCAATCAAAACATGAAAAATGCTAACATGAAACTAATATCAAATGACATATTTGCAATATAACATAACAAATTAAACATATTTGTAAGTATACAATATCAATATCGATCAGTGATCAAAGCATTTCACGATACAAGATACATGAGCATAATATTATCATAACTAAAGTAGAATTGTAAAGGAAATTAGGAACTCCACTAAAAAGCATAAAAGCTCGAATTTGTGTTGATTACTCAAAAAATGAAAAAGAAAAGGAAAAAAGAAAGAAAGATTAACAAAAAGAAAATATAAGGTTTGGAGAATTCGAATAGCTTTTAATCTTCGAAAATAGAAAAAGTGAAAGATAATGTTGAAGTATGTTAAGAATGAGAATGAAATAATAAAGCAGATTTCAGTTGATTAAATTACTTGAATCGAAGCTCAATTGAATTCCAGGTATATCTTTTCGTCTTTTTATTTTGCACTCAATCATAAATTTATATTTTATTCAACTACAAGTACTTCAAGTTCGCCTTAGACGTAAAGCTCTATGATCTTGATAAGAGATGTCGAAGAAAATTATTGTCTCTCTTTCCCTAATTCAATCCTTTTCCATTTCTTCTTTCTTCTTCTTTTTCTTCTCCGTCGTCATCTTCTTCGTTTTTCTTCTTCTTCTTCTTCTTCTTCTTCTTCTTCTTCTTCTTCTTCTTCTTCTTCTTCTTCTTCTTCTTCTTCTTCTTCTTCTTCTTCTTCTTCGTCGACTTCTTCTTCTTCTTCATCTTCTTCTTCTTCTTCTTCTTCTTCGTCGTCGACTTCTTGTTCTTGTTCTTCTTCTTGTTCTTGTTTTTGTCCTTCTTGTTCTTCTTGTTCTTCTTGTTCTTGTTCTTCTTGTTCTTTGTCGTCTTCTTCTTCTTCTTCTATTTTCTCTCCGCACTCCTTCCTCCGTCTAACCTTCTCTTTTCCCTGTCTCTAGCCCTTTGTATCTGCTCTGTTCTTCGATTCGTCTGGAAGTCTTTAAACCTTTCAACCAGCAGCGGTTTTTATAAAGCGAG